>NC_073692.1:69417281-69495281 GCF_029784155.1 Uranotaenia lowii | reverse complement strand
ATTTCAAATGCAATCAAGGCCCAAAATTGATATGAAAAACATTCTTTATCACGATACCACGATGCTTCTAGTGACCTGAAAGATGAAAACATGTATGTATGTTTTACTACACTGCTTATCACTTGCTAACACTAAATCGGACGTTCCCAATAGTTTATGTGAATATTAATTTGTTGAAACAGTCATACACGAGTGTCGCATACCAATACTTTTGGAAGATCCCAATTTACCATTGTCCGAGGAATCGGAGGTCGGATCCGAGGTAAGCATCGGGCTGGAATCTCCGCTGCACTGTTTCGAGGGCGTGGTGTTGCTTTCGTTGTCATTGGAGCTCTCCGAAAGGGTCGATTCGAACCAGAGGTTCAGCATCTTCTGCAGGGTGTTGATGTGCTGGTCCTTGTACATCAGGGCTACCAGCTGGGCCATGGTAACGGCCCAGAACGCCCGATGGGGACATGACATCAGATGGACGAGCAACTTGTCGATGCTCTGGGTAAACAGATTCCAGATGATTTGATTTTGTAACGAGGTCCCGCCGTGACTGAAGGTCGGATGTGGATGCGTTGTCGAAGGACATGGTTCCGGTACGTGCAGTACATTCCTCAGCAGGAGCAAACAATTGTTAATGCTGTCACAGTTCTGAATCGAAAGTTTGGTGTCTCTCTCGAGCATTGTCTTCATGTGATCAATAACAGCTTTGGTAGCCTTCCATTCGATGAAAGCTTCCTTGCTGGTGAATAAGAGTTTGTTCAGCTCAAATATTGTATGCCGCCCTACTTCCGACTGGGAAACGTTTTCCACCGATAGCAGACATTCTACCGGAACCGTCAGATTCACCAGCAGCCGGATGGCGGAATCTTTTATTTTCGTTTCCTTTGAATGGATCAGCAGGGGAATGATATCGTTTTTCACATTCTGTCCAAATCCAATCGCCCGGCGAAACGTCCTGAGCGTGGCATCCTCCAAGGCTAGCTTGCATATTATTTCCTCAAGCGCAACCAGGCAATCATCGTCGACCAGATAAGTGTCATCCACAAACGATCCTAGCGAACCGAAAATGCTGTTTATCTGCGGACCTACTAGCAACCATTCCATGCTTCAAGATGAGGTCGCTTACAGCACGTGAGAAATAACAAGCATTAACCCGTCGTCCCGGATTTTAAAATTCCCGAAAAACAAGCGCTCTTCCCAACAGGATAAGCCCACCGATGTCACTGTGGTTTATTGCTGCGAAAATAATGGCTTTGTCAGTAACAGGAGTTATGCGGGGGAGGAAGCGTATTGGCTTCGTCAATAAGGTTGCTGACTTACGTGATTTACCACGCGTTCCAACTGGGTTGCGGGGCTCGCAGGAAACCGACGGCGGCTGTAGAATTGTGTGCACAAAAATGTGCGAACGAAGCCATTGAGGTGCTTTACCTAAGGAAGGGAAAGAAAACGGTAGGGGTGGTGAGAAAATTTGAATGAAAAACATGTCCGTTCATTGACGAACGTATTGGAAATCAACTCTGAAGAAAAAGGAAGAAAGAAGGCACGAAAGCATTTCTTCGGATACTGGTTTGTTTGTATCAGGCAGGGCAGAGAAAAAGTAACAAAAATCTGGGGTAAGGTGAAAAACAATAGATTTACACGGGTTTCTTGAACAGGAACCATTATGATGCTAAAGGAGTAAAAGATTTCGAGTCGAAAACGTTTCTTAAAAAGTTTTAATTGATTGTGATTTGAAATTCGTTTATTTGAAAGGGTAGACATGCTGGACAGAGTCAATGTGGGGTCATTAGTGAATTTCTCAAACCATGAGGTTTTAAAAGTTTTGTTTTAGTTCAAATCTCATTCATGATTTTTTGCAGAATTTTTAAGTAACATTTACATTTACTAATAAATAAAGTATTTTAAGGAAATTTTCCGCTGAACAACTTTGTCGAACACCATTTCTTCGTATCTTATAAGGAAAAAAAGTTATTAGATGTTGAATAGAGGTATATCAAAAATCAACTTTCTCGGACTTAGTCGGTTTTTCTTAAAACGGCCGCTTTTCCGGAAAACGAGTAAGCAGAAGGTAGATTTTTGGCTATTTTTTTTGTCGAGATAATCCCACATTTCGAAGTTTCATGCATTTTAAGTCGTTTAGCAATAAAATTAAAATTTCGATTTTTGGATTTCCTTTGGTCCCCAATTCACGATTATTGAAATTTTTTATTCGATTTTTGTCAAAAAAATATTCTTGGATATAGTACCTATCAGATTTCGACATTTTATGTATTTTTAAGTCATTGGGCATCGAAATTGAAATTTAGATTTTTCTGAAATTTTTTGGTTCCCCCCCCTTTTGGCGCTTTTTTATGGCAAAAAAACAAAACTTTGAGCGCTTTGTAGTACCCCTAATTCGAGTACAATTGAGCAGAAATTTCGTTCAGGTCAGTTTTTAGGGCCAATCTACAAAATGTACACGGCCGGTCTTCAAAATTCGATCATGAAATTTTTTCCATACATCCATTACAAGTTGATGACGCCCCCAATTTACAACCCTTGTATAGTTTAAGTTTTTAGGAAACAGACATCGTTACCTCAAAATTTTCATTAAGGTAGTATCATTTTTCCGTTGCTATAAAATCTTGAAACAAATATTAACGATTCTATCATTCTGAAACCAGAATTTATCAAACAGTACAGACAAGCTGTAGACTCAATTTAACATTTTCTCACGCTGTTCATCAGTCTCCATGATTTAAGTTTCGTTTTCTGCTCGACTTTCTAAGAATCGAGAAAAAAAGCTTTATTATTTCTCTGTAGCGAGCATAGAAAAATAAAGTTTTCAATGTCACGGTCGTTGAAGCAAAAGTTCTCACAAAGCTCATTATGGCTGGGAACAGTCGATGCAAAACTCAACATAACGTTTTAGTTGGCTTATTTGTTTCTGTTGTAGTAACTTTTCCGTTTCCGATAATAGCAAAATCTAGCTTATCGTTTGTTTTGCATGTTTGTTTCTGGAAATTGTGTAATTACTAGACCTATACTAAAAAACACACTCTTTATGATTCGCTGTAGATTTCATTTTTATTAAAGAACCCATTAAAATCCTAGATGAAGCAAATAATTCGTGTAATTGTTCTACTTCCTACTGACCCTTTTTTAAAATGAGAAACGAAAACGCGTTTTGTTTCCGCTTTGTTACCCCATCGAGTTTAAGCGGTATTTTTACTACATTTGCATATTCTTGAGAGCAAAGCTCGTTAACCATCTGTTTCCGTGGGCCTCCAAGATACACTAGGCCCTGGGATGCAAATCTTGCGGTTATTCAAATTTACTTAACGACTCCATAAAGTAGTAAATATTTCTGTCTCGGTATTAGGTAACCTTTCTGTGCATTATTTTCCTTAAATAACTAACTGTTACATATTTCCAGACGACTATAAGAAAAATGCGAGTTCTGTTTGTTTTAAGTTAACTAAAAAAGTAGGTATTGCAAAAAACTTATTGAAATATCTTTGCACCCTCGATTCTTTTAAATCATTTGAATATTTATGGTAGTTTAGTTTTAAAAATGAAGAATCGACACTCTGGCCCAGTGTTCAGTGGCATCCGACTTGACGAAGATGTAAATTGGTTCATAATGCGGAGGATTTTCTTGTTTATGTACTGAACTTGATGGAAGGCTGAACTCGCGAATTTGAATTCTGGAAACGGTACAATAAGATGTTATTCATGCCGATTGTTAATGGCTGGAAAATTTTCTAGCTTGTTCGATATGGTTCGAAGGAAGTAAACGTTTTAGGAATAAGATTGCAACCTGGAAAAGGAAGATAAATTATTCCTACAAAAAATCTATGCAGCAGCACTTGCTTGCAAGTTTTACAATATTTTTGAACAACTTAGGCCAAGTCACACATATGAAAGAAACATAAAATAAAACTGTGATAGTTGATCTCCATGGACAAAATATTTAAAACAAAAAACCATCAGTGCACTCAAATAACACTTCAGCTTTGAACCAAAACGAAGCTTTTTATAACCCCCGAGTTGGAAAATTTAAAAAATGACCCCGAATCGACTCAATCTATCATAATACACTCTTTACGTCAAAATAAACAAATGGTCCAAATGTAAAACTTTCAAAGGGAAAATTGCGAAAAGCTATCCACCCTCTTCGCAATCTAAAAAAAAATTTAAACGCGTTTTTCTCGAAACGTCATAAATGAACATTGACCCTTTTCATGTTTTGGTACTAAAATGTCTTATATGTACACAGTAAACGAAAATTACCGAGTTCGGTGATTTTTTTTTTCCGAAATCCTAACATGTGTAAATCGTTAAACTGTTCGGTAATTTTTTCGGTAAAAAATAATCGAACATCGGTAAATGAAGAATCGATTTACCGATGTTCGTTTATTTTTTACCGAAAAAATTACCGAACAGTTTAACGATTTACACATGTTAGGATTTCGGTAAAAAAATTACCGAACTCGGTAATTTTCGTTTACTGTGTATCTCACTTGAAATCCAAGTTTCAATGAATTTCATCACTTTTACTTAAGACACCTTCTTTCAACATTTTCGAATTATCTGCTTGACTAAATTGCCAAAAATTCAAGGTTTTCCCGAGTTTGATTATCCATTTTCGTCGGCATATAACAAAATTTTCAACTTAATTCGTTGATTTGGTTGTTTTGTTTCATAACACTCAAATTATTGAACACTTAGACGAATTCGATTCTATTTTTAGGTTTTCATCACATTTATATAAATGATAGAAAAAAACGTGCCACACAAAATCGTTATGGGGTTTTAAATCATGTTCACAATTTTTTTCAAGTGTTACAGATATCAATTGTGTTACTACAGCTCACAAAATCCACGTTTCTATAATTTGAAAGTGTTCTGAGGGCATTCAATTATGTAGCTCCCTTGTCACAGTAAATTTAGTATGTTGTTTTCAGGCGTTTTACAGTCAGTAATAAATGCATCTTCAAGTGTAATATAAATTTTTGCTAAACATTTATCATACTGGTTCATAGAGGATTGTTTATAATTGCCCATGTTTTTCAAAACACGGGGAATTATGAACACTTGTTGTTATGGTTCGATTTTCTAAACTTATCTGTAATGTTTCAAATACCAATAACCATCAAGATCTTGAAAATAAACCGTTATATATAACATTATCAGTTTCTAAAATCTGTAAATATGAGATTGTATGGACAAGATTCCTTGTTCCTTTGTGAATACAAAAATTATCCATGACTAATTAGGGGAAAATTTTTAAAGACCACAAATCGTATCAAGACGCAGTGTTTAGATTCCTTAAGCAATGTAACATCATAAAAAATATTACGTGACAAGAATCTTAACAGTGTTCATTACTACCCCATAATAACCTGGATAATTATGAACAGAAATAAGAACAAAAAAGAATGATCTTTGTTGATATTATGATAACTTAAGTTGACCCTACCATTTTCCGAAAAACTTGTCTTCTGTTTAAGCTTAGTTTTAAAAATATTTTCTTTAGAACTCAGAAAAGATTTTTTATATATTAAAAAAAGTCAATATTTGCAAAAAAAATCTTATTCAATTTTTGAATCGTTATTATAATTGTATTTTAGGCAATTCAGTGCTAAAAAGTTAACTTTTAGCCACTGACTACATTATCGAAAGAAGTATAGTTTACGATGTACTTCAATACAAATTTCCAGTCATGTAGCATTAGACTGAGTCGATTTGGGGTCATTTTTGAATTTCTCAAACCCTGGGGTCTAAAAAGCTTCGTCTTGGTCCAAAACTCATCCATGATTTTTTGCAAAATTTTTAAGTTACGTTTACATGAGTAAATTTGAACTTTTTGGTTTGTATGGGAAAATTGAATATTTTGTGCTGAAAAATCAACTTCATTTTGGTTTCTTCTGTAGAACCGGGCCAGCTGACAGTTTTAATGCCAATTTATAAAATTCCTAAAGTAAATTTTCCGCTGAACAACTTTGTCGAAGTCTGTAATTTCGTATCTTATTAGGCAAAAAAGATATAAGCTGTTTAACAGAGGTATGTCTTTTCGCATTGATAAACAATAAATTCAATTGACATCCCTGCAGGGTGCCTAGCGAGGTATTGCATGACTACTTTTTATGCAATACTTCGCGAGTCTCCAGCAGTGATGCCAATTGAATTTATTGTTTATCAATGCGAAAAGACATACCTCTGTTAAACAGCTAATAACTTTTTTATCCAATTAGATACGAAATTGTCGAAGACCGGACAAAGTTGTTCAGCGGAAATCTTCTTTTAGGAATTTTATAAATTGGCATTAAAACTGTCAGCTGGCCCGGTTCTACAGAACAAACCAAAATGAAGTTGATTTTCAGTACCAAATATTCAATTTTCCCATACAAAACTAAAAGTTCAAATTTACTCATGTAAACGTAACTTAAAAATTTTGCAAAAAAATCATGGATGAGTTTTGCACCAAGACGAAGCTTTTTAGACCCAGGTTTTGAGAAATTCAAAAATGACCCCAAATCGACTCAGTCTAATGTGGCATAGTCATTGACTTGTTCTTATTTGAAAGATGCACTTCTTGTAGGCCAATTAATGGATTTTCAAAGGATTTTTCCAAATTTTCTTAAAATTGTGTATGCCTGTTACTTTAATTTGTCGGCCTTAGCGATGAAAAGTGATGTCCTTTTAAGTAGGGACATCTAAAGCTTATGAAATTTTATAGGTGGATAGAAGGTTAGATGAAAATGAAAGATGTTGAAAATGAGCGGGTAGAATTTTATTTAGAAGCATATCATCACATATCAAATTTTTGTTCCTCACGGGCCTACTACTATGAAGCAGTAGATACAGATAGAGTTGCATCTACCACCACACATTAGTAGGCCAAGCGTGGTCCGCCCCACAAGGGAATTTTCAACATCTTTCATTTTCATCCACCTATAAAATTTCATAAGCTTTAGATGTCCCTACTAAAAAGGACATCACTTTTCATCGCTAAGGCCGACAAATTAAAGTAACATACAAACATTACGGTGGTTAATCTCTTCATTAAAATTGTGTATGCCTTTCGTTGCAAAACTCGATTTTTTCAGCACTCGACGTCACAAGACTGAAATCGCCGAAAATCAATTTATTTATTTTAAGAATTGAAAACTTATAGACGGATAGAAGACTAGAAAAAGATGAATGATGTTAAAAATGAGCGGAAGGGTAATTTTAGTTTGAAAAATTTTTCATCTTATTTTATCTCTTTGTTTCTCAACATCACTCATCCTATTCCAATCCTCCATCCGTTCACAAATCCTTAAACTCTTAAAATATTCTCTCTCAAAGAACACAACATTTCACCGATATAGCCGATAAAACAATTTAATTAAAATAAATTTACGATGATTAACTCTTCATTTTAATAGTACATTATTAAAATTATTGAAAAACGGATCTTTTTTTTGGCAATGAATATATTTCCATAAAAAAAAATCCCAACGTTTTCAATTTTCATTCAGTAGAGGATTAGCTTTGTTATGCAGAAAAATGTGAAAAAGCAAAAGTTAAATTTTCAACATATATTTTTATGTTGAGTCAATTTCTCGGGGTAAAAGTCTGAAAATTAAATAGCTGATCCGGTTAATAATAGAGCTAGAACGTATTTTGTAATGCTTGCCTGGAAACCACCCCTGTATCAGGAAATCAAATCTTATAAATTCCTTCAAACACATGCTAAGATAAAACTAATTTTAAGGATTACCTAGCTATTCTAGATTCAAAGAAACAACACACTTGAAAAAAAAATCCTCAATTTTAAAAAACAATAGAAAAAATGTAAATATTTGTAACATCATTGAAGAACATTTATGAGCTTTCGATATCAAAGATTCCTTTTGCAACTTTGTTGAAGACTTCATTTTTTTTACTTATGCTTTTAAAAAAATATTTGATTTATTTGAGTAAAACAATATAAAAAAATTTCCCTAAATTCGTCAATATAAGTCAAATTAGCTCTTAACCCCCCGGGCAAACGGAAGAATGAAAATTTGGTTGACTTGTGCTGAAATAAGCTAAACATAATTGGAGTAATTTTGTTATTTTGACATGGGTCTTTTTTAACATTCAAATTCTAGGGTTTTTTTTTTCTTAAATGCGTCACTCAAAACACAAATATGTATATTATGAGGAAAGTACCATGCAATGTTGAATTATTTCAAGAATCTTGAAGAATTTGTCTTCTATTGACATAAACACGCCATTATGAAAAAAGGAAAACAAATGACTTATTTTTTCAAAATTTTTTTTCAATTTTCGTCACGGATCAGGATCGAAATCAGTTCAATCGAAATTTTCGCAAATTTTCAAAGGATCTCAACATATTCCAGCTTTAAAAAGTATAATTTGAAATTGTGTGGATAAATTATGATCAGTGATCGAAAAAAGATAATTTTCCAAACAGTGCGTTTGATATTAGATGGTTTCCTATTTATCTAAGCGAATTTTCAGCGATGTCAAATTTATTATTAGGCCGGAACAAATATCACTTTCTTATTTTGTCACCCCCCCCCCCCCCCCCCCCCCCTTCGACATTTCCGAAAAACCCGAAGGGGGAAACAAATAAAGTTTGAAGTATTTTAGGAAAATTTCGGAAAATTTATAAAACATCAGAAAGATTACACGAGCAAAAAACAAATTGTGGAAGTTGAGAGTTTTAAAACCTTTTGTATCCTTGATTTTATTGAATTTTTCGACAAAAAATTACTTGAATTATGGTTTTTGTGCAATGATATAGTATGTAATTTTATTGCATGCAAGCTACCACGCAATTTATTCCCATTTATTAGTTTTTTGCATTATTTTTTATTGTACCCCCCTTGCGAAGATCCAACTCCGAGTGACAAAAGAAGGATTTGAAATTTGTTCCGGCTTTATTAAGCTACAAAAAACACCGTGCCGTGCATACAGATGATTGTCTTTCTACATTTCCATTTCATGCTAAATTTTAGTTTAATTTGCTTGCTTTTATATGATTGATAGTTTTTTTTTTAACAATTGTAATGATGTACGATACTTAAACCAATTCTAAGAGACTTTTTGAATTTATCGTCTCATTCTTCGAGGCAGTTTTGAACTCTAGGCTCCGGTAAATTAGTGAATTTTTTTCAATTTAGATGTAGTTAAAGAGAAATCAGAGAGATAGTTTAAAAATTTCCAAACTTTCGATGTTCTTCTTACACATTTTTGAACTGTTGAATTCTGACTTGGAAATTGAATTTTGAATTTTGGTTTGAATCCCTGATCTTAGAACCAAAACTGAATTTCGGTTTCCTTTCGTTAATTTTCCCGGTTTTGGGTCTGAATTCTCAGTTTTTTCCCGGTTCGATTTCAAATTCCCGGTTTTTTCCCGGTTTTCCCGGTTCTGTGCCCACCCTGCAAAAAAAACGATGTGAAAATCTTAGTGCGGCTATAGTCACCCTATAATGCGTAAAATATGTGCTAAATATTGGTGTACTGTTTAAACACAAATTCGAGAAAATAAAAAAGATTACCTATGTTTTCCTACTTACAAATGCACATGGTTACTATTACTAAACATTGCTGTCATAGAAAAATGAAATAAATTGGAGTGCGGCTTCAGAAAGGGGCATGGCCGGATTAGGCCATCGTAGTCCCGGGGCCATTTTCTGGGGGGAGGGGGGGCTAGCTTATTCCCATGTTTCCAATAAATGAAGCTTAAGAATAGACCAATCCAGTAAATAAAGACAAACTACATTTCAAGCTTATTAAAGTTTTCTGGATGATTTTGTAAGCAAAAATTTCTTCTTTCATACAAATTCCCATCAACCAAATCATCTCAAATTTTTCACTGATGCTTGGTGACCCGAAGGACATCGAAAAAACATATGGGAGCAAAAAGTCATTTTTCTTGCAGTTTTCTAGTGGTCATAGTAGATATATTGAGTAGCTTAGGACTAAAAAGGATTTTTCTTCATTGAAATAGTAAACAAATTTACAAATCTCACAGCACAATATATAGGTACCAAAAACCTGTAACCACAATGTATACCTACAGTGAGGGGCAAAATAAAGTGTCCAAATTATTTTTTTATCATTTCTTTTATTTTTCTGGTTAAAATTCACCGAAAACACATCGTAATCATTTTTAAAATATTGTTTATTATGTTCTTTTTAATTTTTGTTAATGTTGGGCTGGTAAAAAATAGAAAGTTTTTCTGATAGAAAAAAAATTTATATTCCAAAAAAAAAATGGGCAAAATAAAGTGTCCAACTCAAAATCAATATAATTTCGATAAGTTTCCATCGCGAGGCCCCTCGAATTTGTTTGTTTTGTGTATTTTGACGTTTCATAAACAACTGGCTTGGATCTGGAGTATTCAAACAGGTGTCTACATTCGAATAAGTTGTGAAATATAGAGTACGCATAAATTTATGGTTCCATTCCGTTGTCCATCCGGAAACTGGTTGTTCGTGATGTGAATAGCGGTCAAACGCACCGGGAAGTAGCCAAGCACTACGAAATCAGCAAGACAGCGGTATCAAAAATCATGAAGAAGATGAAAACGTTCGGATTGGAGATGGATCGCCCAGGAAGAGGACTGAAGCCCAAGACAGATGCCAGAACGGACAAGAAAATCATTCTTGAAGTAAATCACTTCCATCTGTACCGTTGAGCCGTCAACACGTACGCCGGAGCATCGTATCGTTGCTGTGTACCTGCAGGAACATTTTGCATTATTTATTTTTTCCTTACCTGTATTTCAATCAGCACTTTTCAGTGCTAAAATTATTTTCATTTTCTTTTATTCATATTTTCTCTTTTCTTTCCAGCATGGGGAAGTCATCGGCCGGGTCAAGGGCCGGAAGAAAACGGATTGCCGAACCTAATTCAGGTCCATCGCCCAAAAAAGTTGAAATTTCCAATTCATTCGATGTCCTTCATAACATCGGTGATGAGGAAATATTCATATTTAATTCTGATAAGAGTACTAAGAAACCTTCTTCTTCTTATACTCTTAAAAACGAAAAGATTCCACCAATAACGGTCACGATTCCTGACTTCAATGCCTTTCGAAAAGAAATCGTCACTTCCGTCAAGGATGTGAAGATTTCTTTTCAGATCGGTCGAAGGGGAACTGCTCGTATATTGGCGGAATCTTTTAATGATTTTCAAAAGGTTTTAAATTATTTGAATAATAAAAAACACCAATTTTTTACGTACGACACTAGAAGTGATCGTCCATTTAAAGTTGTACTTCGTGGTCTCACTGGCGATCAGACACCGGATGAGATCACAGCTGAATTAAATTCTTTGTTAGGTTTTTCTCCAATTCAAGTAATTCAAATGAGGAAAAGAACCAACACGAATAATACCAGTAGTGTTGGTTTTGCTCCTGAACTTTATTTGATCCATTTTAAAAAGGATCAGGTTAATAATTTGAAAATTTTGGAAAAGGCTCGTCTTATGTTTCATTGTCGAGTAAAATTTGAACCTTTTCGTAAATCTACTACCAATTTTTTACAAAATATTACGCAATGTCGTCGTTGTCAAGCTTTTTGTCACGGCACTAAAAATTGTAGAATGAATGCCAGATGCATGTTTTGCGGCTCATTCGATCATGAAAAATCTAAATGCCTTTTTGGTGGTGATAAGCCAAAAACAGAATTTTTCAAGTGTGCAAATTGCGCAGGTAATCATTCCTCGAATTCGCTAGACTGTCCCATCAGGGCAAAAATTATTGCTTCTAGGAAAAATCCCAAAGTTTCCAGAAAAGTTTCTTCTCCTTCCTCTTCTTCGTCTTCACACGTCGGGCCGGCAAGCAACCTGCCTGTTCGCGGTCAGCCTCGGTCTACATTGGAATCACGGCTGGGTAATACCCGAAGTGATTTTAATGTTACCTGTGCTGAATCTGCGCCCCAGACTCGTTGTTTATCGTTCTCAGAGGTGGTTGAAAATGGGTTTCCCTCTTCAGGTTTAACTAATAAAAATGGGAAAAAACCAAGTCTCAACGTTCATGCGAAGGCTTGGGAAAATCCCCGAAATTCAAATACTTGTTCTTCTCCTTCATTTTCTGATCCTAACAATTTTGTTGATTTGGGTGAGATTACTGAGGAAAAATTAAAATTTTTGCATCAAAATTTATTGGAAATGATGCAACTTATGTTGAAAGCAAATTCAATGTTTGAAGCTTTCCAAACTTCTTTTAATTATGCTAACAAAATTATTATGACTTTACGATTCCCTCATGGATCCAAATAGATGTTTAAATATTATGAATTGGAACGCTAGATCTTTGCTGGCTAACCAAGATGAATTCTTTTTATTTTTGAAAACTCAAAACATACATATTGCTGCCATCACTGAAACTTTTTTAAAGCCAGACAATAACTTGAAAAGCAATGCTTTCTTTAAAATTTTACGAAATGATCGACTTGATCGACAAGGTGGGGGTGTAGCTATTGTCATCAATAGTCGTCTCAAATTTAGACTTCTTCCTTCTTTCAATACAAAAGTCTTAGAAACAATTGGAATTGAATTAGAAACTTCTATGGGGAAAATTATAATTGTTGCCGCATACTTGCCTTTTCAATGCAGCGGTGAACAGAAAAATTTTTTGAAGGGAGATTTACAAAAACTGACTAGAAATAAATCTAAATTTTTTATTATTGGTGACTTTAATGCAAAACACCGATCTTGGAATAATATTTCATCAAATTCTAATGGGAATATTTTGTTTAATGATTGCTCTACAGGTTATTATACTGTTGAATATCCTAATGGGCATACTTGTTTTTCTTCGATTAGAAATCCTTCCACAATTGATTTGGTTCTAACGGATTTAGGCGAGCATTGTAGTCAATTAGTTACTCATGCGGACCTCGATTCAGACCACCTTCCAATAACTTTCTCTTTATCCCAAAGTCCCATTGAAAACCCTTTAAAATCAACTTTTAATTTTCCAAAGGCTAACTGGGAGCGATATATGAATTTTATTGAACGTAATTTAGATGTAAACGTTCCACTGAATTCAATAGAAGATATTGATTTGGCTATAGAAAATTTGACAACTTCAATAGTCAATGCTAAAGCCGCTTCAATACCTAAAGTTAAACATAAATTTAATCAACCCTTAATTGATGATGATCTTCAGTTTTTGATACGACTGAAAAACATTCGTCGACGCCAATATCAACGTACTAGGGATCCTTATTTAAAATTTATTTATTGCGACCTTCAAAAAGAGATCAAACGTCGTTTAAATTTCATTCGTAATGAAAATTTTGCTAAAGCAGTAGAGGACATAAAACCCTACTCAAAGCCTTTTTGGAAATTAACTAAAATTCTGAAAAAGCCCCAGAAGCCAATTCCTACTTTGAAAGATGGGGATAAACTTCTTTTAACTAATTCAGAAAAAGCTCAAAAATTAGCCCAACAATTTGAGTCTGCTCATGATTTTAATTTAAACGTTGTAAGTCCAATTGATGCTGAAATTTCCCTTGAATTTGATGAAATTCTTTCTAAACAAAATGTATTTGAAAGTTCTTGCGAGACAAATATTGATGAACTTAAATTGATTTTCAAAAAATTTAAAAATATGAAAGCTCCGGGGGAAGATGGGATTTTCTATATTCTTATTAAAAAGTTGCCTGAAAGCACTTTAAATTTTTTAGTTAAAATCTTCAACAAATGTTTTCACTTGGCTTATTTTCCCAATAAATGGAAAAATGCCAAAGTAACTCCAATTTTGAAACCTGGAAAAAGTGCTTCAGAGCCATCAAGTTATCGACCAATTAGTTTGCTTCCTTCTTTAAGTACTATTTGAGAGAGTTATTTTGAATAGAATGATGATTCACATTAATCAGAATTCTATTTTCCCTGATGAACAATTTGGTTTTCGTCGTGGACATTCTACTACACATCAACTTTTGAGTGTAACTAATATGATTAACGCTAGCAAATCTGAAGGTTATTCAACTGGTGTTGCTCTTCTTGATATTGAAAAAGCTTTTGACAGTGTTTGGCACAAAGGTTTAGTAGCTAAATTAGCTCGGTTTGATTTTCCTGTATATCTAACCAAAATTATTCAAAATTATTTGACTAGCCGAACTTTACAAGTAAGCTATCAAAATTCATGCTCTGAAAGGACTCCCATTAGAGCTGGGGTCCCTCAGGGCAGTATACTTGGGCCAATTTTATACAATATTTTTACTTCTGATCTTCCTGATGTACCAGAAGGAAAAGGTAGAAGATTATTTGCTGATGATACTTTGCTTTCAGCCAAAGGTCGAAATTTACGGGTGGTACGCAGTAGATTGCAACAAAATTTAAATTCCTTTTTGAATTACTTGAAAATGTGGAAAATTTCTCCTAACGCTTCCAAAACTCAACTTATTTTATTTCCCCATAAGCCAAGAGCAAATTTTTTAAAACCTAATGAAAATCATTCCATAACTTTTAATGGGGTTTCATTAGAATGGTCTGATCACGTGAAGTACTTGGGACTCACACTTGATCGAAATCTTTCTTTTAAAAATCACATTGAAGATATTCAATCTAAATGTAATAAATACACTAAATCTCTTTATTCTCTCATCAACAGGAAATCCAGGTTGTGTCTGCGAAACAAGATGTTAATCTACAAACAGGTCTTTCGACCAGCGATAATGTATGCAGTTCCGATTTGGTCTAGCTGCTGCGCGACGAGGAAGAAAGCCATCCAGAGGATTCAGAACAAGGTTCTGAAAATGATTTTGCGGCTTCCACCTTGGCACAGCACCGAAGATCTTCATCGGATTGCAGGCATAGAATCGATCGAAGAGATGGCCAACAAAATCATCTCCAACTTCAGAGGCAAATCGATGCAGTCTTCCATCGCAGAGATTCGTTCTCTTTACAATTAAGTTAGTTTTTAGGATTTAGGATTAAGTTTATACATCTTTTTTTTTTTTTTTGCTTAACAGGATATTCTCCTTTAAATCAAATTATTTATTGCTAAAGCAAATTTAAATCAAATAAACAATGTTTAAAATACACTGTATCAAAGAGTTGAACTGATCATAATTGATCTGAACACTTTAATTTAACTTTAATAATGTAACTTAAATGTAATGATTAAAAGACTAATAAAGACATATTTAAAAAAAAAATAAAAAAAAAAAAAAAAGTACCAGTACTACCTGAGCCGGAAGAGGAGGAAGAGGAATAATTGTCATAGTCGTTCTGCCACGGCCAATCACCAAAAACGCACAGAGTTGGCTTTCTGATATTTCGGGAGAGTTCTTTGTCATGTGAAAGGAGTGCGGATGGGAATGGATTCCTATTGAATGGGTATTGGAAATGAGAAACTGTGTTATTGGTTTTCTACTGTTTTTTTTTTTTTGTTTGAAACAAGGAATGCCGCTTTACTACAGACGTACAGCATTGATCGACCGGATCAATCCATTCAAGTCTGGCTGCTTGGCGTTGTAGCGATCACAAATCTTATCAGCACCAATGGCATTCACAGCGCCAATAACGTTGAAATATCGAGAACTCATGATTGGAGTAAAGGCTTAATTTTGATTGTGCAGTAAGGTTTTTTTTACACAGATATACGTACCGCGTAAAAAAACCGTGTTGATTCCCGAAAACCGTGTAAAAAAACCGTGCTAATTCCCGAAAACCGTGTAAAAAAACCGTGTTGATTCCCGAAAACCGTGTAAAAAAGACCATTCAAATTCTGCAGCTCTAAAGTTTTGACACTTAAGACCTGAGACCTGAGACCTGAGACTTGAGACTTGATACATTAGATTTGAGAATGTAGACTAGAGACATGAGATCTGAGACTTGAGACTTTAGACATGACACCTGAGACCTGAAGCCAGGGACCTGAGATCTGAGACATGAGACCTGAGACCTGTAGAATGAGACCAAAGACATGGGACATTAGACTTGAGACTTAAGACATGACACCTGAAACCTAAGACCTGAGACTTGAGACCTGAGACCTGAGAGAGACATGAGACATAAGAGATGACACCTGAGGCATGAGACAAGAGCCATGAAACATTAGACCAGAGACATGAGACTTTAGACCTGAGACAAGCTACTAGGGTTAGTACCGCGAGAAATTAGTTTTGCTCCGATTTCAACTTGCGACCCATCTAACGAAAGGGTGTCACTTGTAGGTGACGAAAAATAGTGTCGCTAGTTCGCTAGTACAAGTTACTAGATTTAGTACCGGAAGAAATTAGTTTAGCTCCGATTTCTACTTTCAGCCAGTCAAGTGAAAGGGCTTCACTTGTACGTTGAAATGTCGAGAACTCATTATTGGAGTAAAGGCTTAATTTTGGGTGTATGTACATATCTTAATTTGTGTGAACTTTCTTCGACACAATTCGGATATGATTCTTTTTAGAGATCTTACATAAGAATGTTATCTTGGTATCCCCTCTGTTGAAAACAAACCCTGAAACCAAATTGTAAATTTTTGAAGAATTTTCTGTTCTTTTAATAAAATTATAGCAAACCATCTAAAAATTGGTTAACACCCATCAATAAATATCAACGTATACCGCAGTTCTTGATGCATGTAAGTTTATTTTTCTTTCGCTGACGAATGTCAAAAATTAAAATTATAATGAAATCATTAAGAAAATAGTGTTAAGGATGATAATGTATCGAAATGTAATAAAAGTGCTATGAAACAAATATAGATAGACTATGCTAAGAAATAGTAAACTTAAAAGAAATAATTTAAAAATATTCAGTTCCGTAGATAATTGTATTACGATGGACACCTTCTCTTAAACTTTTCCAATTACGGATTCAAACCGTTTATCAATTTCGATTGTACAAAAGTTACCTTCCTCGAAATCATTAATCATAATTAAATCTGTAAACTGCATTTTCCATTTTTGCTCTTCAGGGAACTATTAATCATTTATGGTGCCGGAACCGAAAACCTAAAATGTATGTAGGTTCATTGCAGTTTGGCTGTATGTATGCAAAACGTGACTTCAATTGCGCTTATCTTGCACCGAGAGAGGGCGAAGAGAGGGTGTGTGCTGTGTCTTTGGATCATCGTGCAATGTTCTACAGCTAAAACTAGCGATGGGGCTGACCTCTACAAAGTTGAGTCTCCCGGTACTACAGCAAAAAAACACATGCACACTGATAGAACTCAACCTGTGTTTTGTGAAAGTGGATTTGAATTTCAATAATACAGCTGTATACAACAAAGTGTTTCTGTTTGCCGTTAATAAGTGGTTACGATTTGCCTCTTAAAGTTCAGAGTGCATATAAATACCAGAATGAAAAAGACTTATTCCCAGAAGTGCGTGTGTCATTCGCATTTCTTTCTAGCTTTTAAGAATAGGAGTAGTAGGACATATTCGTATCGAAAAAAACCCAGATAAAAAACAACGGTGTCAACTGAGCTATTCGTCCTGAAAACTTTTCGGTCAAGAATAGACACTACGCTAAGTTCAGCGACGTTAGAATATTAAAAAATTACCGCACCATCTTAATACTTTTTCACGTTGTACAACATTCAGATCATCACTGTGGAACAGCATTTTCGGTGTCTATGTTTCAATTACTGATTTTTGAAGATTTTAGCGTTCTGGATTCAAAACATTCATCAGATTTTTTCTATAACCTATAGTTTTTGGCGATATGAGGTGTGGAAATTTTCAAATTGGTCAGTTTTGGGTAAAATCAATCTTTGATAACTGATAAACCTACATAAACTAAAAACTGATATTGAATTTATTTATTATCCTTTATTCAATCAAGGAATCTTATCTCGCCTAGTATCGTTTCAGAGATACAGCGCTTTAAAAAAATTGAATTCTACATTTTTTTTGAGAAATTTGTGAAGATTACAACTTTTTCTAACATCATTCAAAAAAGTAACTGAATATTTGAAGTTAAAGACTCATTGATCTTTGTTAAAGACTGCGAAGCGATTTGATCAACCGTGTGCAGCGTTCTCAAACGTTTCCGTGAAATGCATACTATCGATCGGCAGATTCATACAAAGCGTCATAGTGGAATTAAGGATCGGAAACTGTATTTGAAGGTGTTGAGAACGATCAAGGCAAACACAGGATAGTCGGACTACGACATTGCCAAGAAATTCAACGCCGACCGGTGCACCGTCAGAAGGATTCATCTACGCGAAGGAATACGATCCTATCAGACCAGTAAGCAACCAAACCGGACATTGAAGCAGAATTTAGTAGCCAAAGGACGTGCCCGGAAGTTATACAAGAAGATTCCAACGAAGTTCGACGGATGCATCCTCATGGATGACGAAACGTACGTGAAGATGGATTTTGGGCAGCTTCCTGGCCAAAAATTTTAGAAAGCCACTGCAGTGGTGCACTGCACTGGTCATGGTGATGTCCCCGGCAAGTTCAAATTCGTTTTTGCTGATAAGTTTGCAAGAAAGTGTTTGATCTGGCGAGGTATTGTCTGCTGCGGACGAAAAACCCCGGATTTTGTGAAAAACAAGACCATGGACTCCGAAATGTACAAAACGGAGTGACTGAGAAACGTTTTTTTTTCGTACATTAGATCTCACAAAGGACCAGTAAAGTTTTCGCCAGATTTGGCAAGCTGCCACTACAGCAAAGAAGTACTATAGTAGTATCGGGCCAACGGGTGGATTTGGTCGAAAAGAACATCAACCCACCCAACTGCCCTCAATTCCGCCCTATCGAAAAATTTTGGGTAATTGCCAAGCAGAAGATGAAGAAGAATGGTAGGACGACTCGGGATGGAACAGAGATGAAGAGATTGTGGAACAAAATGGCCGCTGAGGTCAACGAATAGGGTTTTTTTTTTTAGTTGATCACCCAGGTGGTAAGCCTTTTTTACGGATTGCATTCCAAGGCACGGCGAGCGACCGAGTCCCCCCAGTATGCTACTCTGGGTCCAAGGGTGCAATTGGACGACTCATGATACTAAGTACCCCTACGCCATAAAGTCCACCTGGGGCCTCTGGCCATGATTCCCACCCGGACCTGCAACGAAGGCTATACCCGAGATGGGAGACCAAGTCCGCGCTTAAGCGCTCATCGGCAACTCCAGTTCGAGTCAAACTCTAGCATATATACCCTGCCTCTCGTTACGATTCAAGACTAAGGACCTCTCCTCTAGCGACTCGAGATCCGGCCTTTACTAGCAACTCGAGACTAGCTTGGTTCCCACGAAAATCGTGCTCTCCGCCTCTGTTCGAGACACCAGACCAATGACCTCTCCTCTAACGACTCGAGATCTTGGCTCCGCTTGGCTTGGCTCGAGGCCCTCTCCTCTTTGCCCGTCCGTGTGCCGATCGAGAGCAGCTTATCCTGGACACACGCCTGTCACAGCACACGTCCGGGGCTTTACGAAAGACTACTCGGATGATTCCCGGCGAAGAATTCATCCTACACGGACTCAGGTGACTCACCCGCCGACGACGTGAAGTCACCCTACCCGAGAGTATTTCGCGGCGTAAATACTCTTCCCCCTACGAGTTCGACTGCGAAGAAGGTATAGTCTTATCCCCGCAGCTTCCCTCGTAGGGGACGCGTTTTACTCAGATACTCCGCGGCGGTGGAGGTATCCTACACAACGATCGCGACTTACATAAACAGCTCGGCATACGCAGAAGGTAGAGCCTTATCTTTGTATGCTTTACTGCTAGGATCGGACGCACACTACTCGAATGCCCCTCGCCGAAAGGGCATTCTACTCCGACCGTGGTCCGGTCTTCCTCCTCCCTTTTTGGCTGGCAACCCTAGGGTTTTTGCCCGCCGTGTGCCGAATCGAGAGCAGCTTATCCTAGACTCGCGCCTGTCACAGCACACGTACGGGTCTTAGACGCTTTCATTTTAAGTACAAAACATTTTTATTTCGTTTACATAGCTCCGAGATAGATCCGTTTTAATGCGTCCAGATTTGTAGTGATCCATGCTTTAAATTAAATCCCTTGAACAAGCTTCCGTTTTTACTTCGGGTGAATTGAGTAAACATAAAGAAACCTTACTTTTACGCTTTCGTCCTATAAACTCTGCCATTCGTTCATAGCCATTTGATGAGCAATTGCAAAATACCTACTCATGATATGCGATAAAACGTGCAGAAATGGCACCATGTATTGCTCCTTTTTGCCCTTTCATCGGCGAGTTCGTTGCCCTGGAATTGAACGGGAAGCGTGATCTTATATAGCTTTAAACTTAATGTAGTCAGTCTTTTCCGTATTTATAAAACGAAGAATTTTCCCGAACGTAACGGGCCGGGAAAATCCTGGTTAGCCGGTAAAATTTATGAAACAACAAGAATTATTCAACAAAATTCAATTAGTAAAAAATCTGAAAATTTTTCGTCATCCAAACATAACAGCTAGTTTGAAATAGTTTTGTAGGCTTTCGAAACCCATTCGCGATTATGTTGATAAAAGTTCCTAAACAACATTTAATAGAGATACCAAGAGTTTTTTGATGAGCCGTTTTTACCGAGTTTATATAAATCGACAAATTCATTGGCTTTGCAAAGCAGCTCATTGGGATGTTTTAATTTCATCCTACTGTTAAATAGCTTTCAAACTAGCAGTAGAATCGAAAAATAAAATAAAAATATTTTGAATTTATTTTTCATTCAATATCGAATATCTTTTCTGGGGTACAAGTTAGGTTTGTGGTTTTTTCTCATGAAATGTACTTCAAGAATAAAGGAATATTTAAATTCCACAGTTTTTTTTTTATTTTTCTGTACATCTCTAGTGATTTTTTAATGGAAAATTTTGATTTCCCAAACAAACAAGTAAAGCTTAGTTCTTTTAGAAATGGACAGTTACGAATCCGTTTATCTCAAAAACCTTTCGTTTGATCTAAATAATTTTTACGAAGGAAATGAAGGTAATCTTATGATAATTGATGAAAAATTTTGAAAAAAAAATTTATCGTTTTTTTTGCAAGAATAAATTCTACTTTATTCTTGATACCCTTCGGCCAGCGCACACTTTTTTCAGTCATGATAATGATCAGTTTTTTTAAACTAATACTTCGTTCAATCTGTATTTTAGGTGGCTACATCCCCTTGCATCAATTTTTGATACTTTTCGGACCAATAATTCTCTTTTAAAAGAAACTGAGGGTAATTTAATGGATACAGCTGTTTCGAAATAAACAAATTTGATTATTTTTGAGCCACTTTTTGAGCGTTTTTTATGGAATTCCTGCTGGCAAAATCTGGCAATAACGAAGTGAGGAGATTGAACTTAAAGTATAATCGGTTAGTATAGATCGTAGGTTGCGAAGGGTACATAAAAGATTACTCTTTTTAGACTTTTGAAAACAGTGAAAACCATAGTTTTCGTTTTGAAAATTGTTTTTTTTTTCCACAGGAGCAGAATTTTGGCAAATCATTATATTTTATACAAAATAACCAGCAAATACATTCTTAAATATACTCGGGACCTTGCCACGAGCAGACGTGGTATGGGATTCAAACGCTGGAATTTGTTTAAAATAGGGTATTTCATAAATTTTGTCGTTCATCAGAAATCATCTGTCCCATAGCCTCGGAACCAGATATATTATAGCTTACGAGTTGTGGATCTAGCAAAAATTTGTTGTTTGAGGCTTGAGGTTAGGTTTGAATGACTCATTAAAAGGCAACACTTTCAGCTTATCAGAGAAATTTTTTTTTTGGAATTATCAGCGATCTATCCTGAGTTTTTTGCTGATTGAAAATTAAAATGCTGGTATGAGACTTGACTTCCCTGATGACCCTTAGCCGAAGTTGCCAATCATATGCTTCACACCAATGGTTGATTTGAACTTTGTGGACAATTTTGACCGTATTTGCATACTTTTCCACCACTCACACACAGTAATTCTTCGAAAAATCAACGGTTTTGTCAGCTATCAATTTGATAATGATGGATTTTGAATGAAACTGTGCAAAATTATTTTTCCTCTTTCTCTTGCATCGTAAATATTATGAATTATGAAAAAATAAGTCTGTTAGTAATTTTCACAGGCAACAAAATGCTGTCAAAATTTTGAATGTCTTTTTACCAGTAAACGAGCCATAAGCAAAAGAAAGTGTCACATTTCTAAAAGAACTAACCTTTATTTGGAACAAATATCAATTTACGCAATCAATGTCACTATCGTTATATGTTTTGGAAAAGGTAGAATGAAGAAATCGTTACGGTGTTAATAGGTTAGAAAAATAATTTTAAGGTGTTGAAAGTTAAATACATAGTTTAAAGGCTTACCGGTCAATCGTATTCCGTTGCGCTTCAACCTTTGCTGCTAATCATTGATCCGGGCTTTCGATTCGTCTCGATAATATCAATCACTACCTTGTTGTTTTTTCACTCACACCAGCACCCAAAACACCCGTTTTATACCACGTTCCAGTTCCAGACGATGCAAGTGCGTAGGCCTACTCTGTACTGAGAGCTGTACCTATGTGTGCACTTCGTTGCAAAAACGTGACTTCAATGGAACTTATCTGTCGCGGTTATTATTGCTGCTGCTGCTCAGAGGAACACACTAAATGCAACGATTTGCGACTGTACTTCACTGCTGCTGGGGTAAACCACTACTAACTAAACCGCACAGATTTGTTGCTATGCGATAGGTATCACTATTATAGCTGAGAGATGCACTCAAATGCAATGCAATACTAGCATTCTGTTGACTTACGTAGATTAGCCAGATGCTATAACTATTGACCTAGCTAGAAGCGATCGCTTGATTCGAAACAATCCTTTTGGATTTTTAGTTTGAAAACACTTTGGAAACTCGAAAATTGTACTTCACTTATGTATTTTAGATGAAGCTAAACTTCAGTCAGCTTGTTATTTGATAGCTCTAACCACTTTGCGTCATTCAAGCTGATTTGCATACACACTTTTGTTTTATTTGCTCTTGTTGCAGCATCACGGAATTTAAATTTTCACTATAATCTTTGACAGTGAAATGCACCAGTAGGCAATAATAATTATTCGATCTTTCCTCTTGAAGCTTTAATTATTCACTATGCCCCTTGGCGACGCCAGACGCACTAATTTGATTATTCAGCCAGCTTCACTTATACACCGGAAGTAACTTCAACTTCAAAAAACACTTCAACTGCGCTTAGAGAAACAGGCGCTATGTTAAGGGAATCCTTATGACTTCCCCACAGATGATCCTGGAAGACTTTCCGAGTCGTAAAAACACATCCGCCGTGAGCCACTGTCGGTTAAAGAATGACAAGCTTGGGAACACCGGTGCCGTTAACAACTTTCGACTATCGCCTCCGCACAAATGTATACAGGCAAACGACTAAGGCAGAAGTGAGCAACCTTTTGAAGCATCGGGCCACTTTTAATTTGAAATTCTTTCGGCGGGCCGCATTAAAATAAAATTAAGGTAATAATAGTTGGTAAAGCTTTACGTAATTTTTTATAACGACAAGTTGTTGACAACAAAAAACTGTAAAAGAATAAATAAAATGAATTCATGTGCTTGTATTGTATTTTTTTTAATGAAAGGTGACTAAACCAGACAAATTGAATAGGTCCATTCATAAATCTTGATCATTTTACAATAATTGAAATATTTTAATTTATCTGAAATGTTGAGTGAATATTCCTCTTTAACAAAGAGAAAACATCATTTACTTCCCCTTTATTTATTAAAAACTAAAAATTGAGTCCATGGTTCATAAAAAGATTTGAGAAAAACCCTTTTCTTTCGAACCAATGCGATGGCATTTTCCATCATCACTCTCCTTTAAAAGTTTCATGGAGCTTAACCATAGCGATTAATTTCTGTGCGCATATTTGAAAAGTTTTTCCACAATTTATTTAAATTGTGTCGTGAAGCCACAATTTTTTTTTTCTATAAACGGCGTTTTTTTTAATTTGAAGTTCCGTATGAAATCATTGCATTGAGATGTTGAGCAAGGCTTCAAAATGAAGAAAAATGTTTGATTTCACGGATTTTTACCAAGATTTGTCAATGTTACAGTTTACATTTTCGATTCTAGAAATTTTTTACAGATTACATAAATTTTATTAATTTCATTGAGATACCTTTGGGATAGGCTTTCTAAAGCTGAATCATAAAAATCTTATAACTTTGGTAATGTTAATTTTGAAGTTAAAGGACTCAATTTGCTCAATGTTTGGTATGATTTGCCTATGAAATTTCTGAAAATAGCATCGCACATAAACACAATCATTAAATATTTTTGTCAGCTCTAGTTTTCGAGATCACACTAGGTAAAAAAAATAGTAATTCAATTTGATTACTTTTTTAACGAAACTGAAGAATACAAATTCTTATTGACTCAATGATAAACTTTCCCAAAAACCGCTAGTAATTTTGAATTCTGAGAAAAAAAAAAGATATGGAAGTTTTTTTTTAAAAGCTGCTGAAAAAGGGAATTTTGTCGAAATTTTAAAGAAAAATTAAACTAAATTGTATCATTGATATTTTCAAAACCGTTTGCGAAATCGTTTCGCAGTCTTCAACAAAGTTGTTGTATGAATTAAAATATTCAATATATAATATTCAATAACTTTCTTCAATGATGCCAGAATAAGTTGTAATCTTATTTTTTATAAATTCTATAAATTGCAGAATACAATTTCTTAAAAGTGTTGTATCATACACGAATATCTTGGCAAAATTTGAGTCCATGATTGGATGAAGGGTAGTAAATAGATTGAAACCCACCTTTCCGTTTTTATGTAGATTTATTTGTCAGTTGTGAAAAGACGTACGCAGTCTTAGCCAAATAAGGCTTACAGACTGAATGGACAACTTAATATTAACATTTAACATTCAGTACTGATATGGAAATCGAACCCATGCCTCAGGTGGTCCAAATAAACGTGTCACCAAGCTAACTACACGGCCACCGAGACGTGAAAGCTTGATTTTACCCAAAACTGATCACCGAAACTAGAAGTGATAGACAAAATCTGTGAAATGTTTTGAATTAAGGAAGTCAAACTCTTACAGTTGTATCATAGGCACCAAAAATACTGTTCCGCTGAGTAATCGTAACAAACTGTTTGGTTTGAATAACTGAATTCAGATATGGTTTTTTGTCAAGAAATCAAAGTTTCGCTGAGTGATGTCGATAAGAAATCTATAATCGTTAGCCCAGTTTTATTATACAACTTTCCTTATTTCTGTCATTAATCAAGAAAAAAAACATTTCACTTCATCAGGCAATTTTAACTAGCTTAAAACGAAAAATAAAGACTCAACTAACTCCTGTAATACGTTTTTCCCAATAAACTCAATAAGAGGCCATAATCCTACAAAAAAGTCAACAATCTGGATGAATGGGACAAATGCAACTGCGCACAAGTGATGTGCATATCAAGTTATTGATATTTTTTTTTGGTTTAGTTGGGACTGCTATTTTATGATAAGTAACAATTTATCGTAGAAAAAAAACGTGAAATAAATTTAATTTGAGATAAGCATCGCGGGCCGCACAAACATGTCTCGAGGGCCGCATGCGGCCCGCGGGCCGCGGGTTGCTCACCCCTGGACTAAGGGAAGTACATAACAAGCTTCGGTTATGTGCATCCCGGTACATCTTCGGGTCGTCCGTCATCACTATGGGAGCAGTGCCGGTCGGTCTCCGGTATGTTGTTGGCTGTTCGCATTTCCGTTACCGTCCTAGCGATCCTTAGAAAAAAAAAAGGGATCACTGGGCCGAATGACTCGGTGACGAAATTAGTTTGCCTGGTTGTTGCAATCAAATCACTTACTCACTGCATTTAGTAGTTCCATGGCGTTTACGTCGGATAGTCGAGTAGGATTCGTTAATAATTTGACCAGAGTTTGTTAAATTCTGCAGTTTGTTATATATTCTAGTGGTAAAGCTTCATTGTAAAACTATTGTCATATCGATAATCAACCAGAAAGAGCAATAGAGTATAGAATCAACAATCTTTTTAACAATTGGCAATAGTTTGTGTTCCAGAATCAAAACCTTAAGGGCTCAAATCGTTCCTGTCAGAAGCGGTAATGACAATGCTGGTATAGAAATTCGAAAAAATGATATCATTTGTTCAATGTGGACGAATATCTCCAGAGCTTTGACGGTTTTTTTAAATTCCCAAGCTAATGAAAAATTCACTCTTGGTCTTCGAATAACGATGAAGTTTCGTGAGCTGTTGGAGAATCCGACCCTTCCTCTGTGAAATTTTTTGATACCACTGATTCTGTTGACACGGTTTACACCGAAAGGATATTGCACATGTTTAAGGTCCGGGCCGAAAATGCGTTCATATTCTCTTCCAGCCCTGGGCTTGTACCCGCCCGGCCCACAAAACGAGAAATTTGCGCATTGTTATGTTTTCGCATACATACTTACTTACTTACTTAATGGTCCCGCGTCGATTCACCGGCGCATAGGGCCGTTGTAAAAGATCTACAATTGGTCCCAGTCAAGATTCTCGTCAACAGATGGGATTTCGGCGACTAGGCTTCACCGCAACGAGTTCCTGAGACTGCCTCTCCTTCAATGTCGCTCTGAATTCCATTCATGCGCCTCTCTGCAAATCTCGTTCTCATCTCTTCGCAGCGTGTTGCCAATCCATCCCCACTTGCGTTCCCGAATCTCGATTTCTAGCGCCCTTTGATGACACCGGCGATGTAGTTCCTCATTTGAGATCCAATTGCCAGGCCACCAAGCGCGGATGATACTCCGCAGGCAGCGATTCACAAAAATTTGTACACCAAGTTTCACACCCGTACAACTATACGGCTTTGACGATTTGAGTTGAAGATTCGGATTTTCGTTCGTAGAGAGATCTGGCGAGACTGCCAGATGTTCCGGAGACTCGCAAACGCAAATCGGGCCTTTCTGATCCGGGTTTCGATGTCTTTTCTGGCACCACAATCAGGCGTTATTTAGCTACCAAGATACCAGAAGCACTGCACTTTCTCAATTTGTTGTTCAGCAATCACAAAATTGGAAGGATTTACTATGTCGATTTCCATCGACTTGGTACCGACATTTATTTTGAGGCCTGCTGCCTTGGAGCTTTCGATAAGGTCGTCAGTTTGCTCTGCATGTCTTGTTGTCTTTGGGCGAGCAAAACAATATCGTCTGCCAGGTCAAAGTCGATCAGCTGCTCCATTGTCGAAGGATTTCACGGTCTACAATCAATCGATCCAGTCAAGATTTCATCCATTACGATGAGAAAAAGCAGCGGTGATAAAATACATCCTTGTCTCACTCCAGCAGTTACCGGGATTGGTTCGGGCAAGACACCGTCGTGCAGGCTTCCGAAAAGTACTGCCGAACGACAGTATTCTTGCGAACGTCGCACATCCACCTCGGTGAAAGCTTTCCGAATATTTCTTCCCCGACAGTTTTAAAAGGCGCGGTCGTGTGATGTACAACGACGCCTTGGTTTACCTCATGCGAAAGTTTGCTCGTGGATATGATAGCCTTTAAAGCTCCGTGACAGTTTTGGGAAAATCTTCGTGACAGTTTTCAATGCGTTAAACTTCGCATGACAGTACTGCTAATTACGTCCGACTGTAGCCGAGATTCGAATTGGATCATCGTCGGCTCACACTCGGGTCGATTTAATTTAGAATTAACGAACTTCTGCTTGAAGCTCAAGCTAGCTACTGCGGCTGGCTATCCTTACGTTATTAGTTGGTCGACACGCAACGATGCGTGTTGTTTACCAGCCTGAAATTGGATGTCGATTATGAATAATAAAGTTCAAGATTTCAGATTTCAAATTGCAATATGAGATTTTAGATTTCAGATTAAAATTTTGGATTCAACTTTCAAATTCAGATTGCAGACTCAGATTTAAGATTTATATTTAGGGATCAAATATGAGATTCAGATTTCAGATTCAGATTTAAGACTCAGATTTCAGATTCAGATTTCAGAATCAGATACATATTCAGATTTCAAATTTAGATTTAAGATTGAAATTTTAGATTCAGATTTCAGATACAAATTTTAGATTCAGATTTCAGATTCAGATTTCCGATTCAGATTTCAGATTCAGATTCCAGATTAAGATTTCATATTCTGATTTCAGATTCAGATTTCAGATTCAGATTCAGATTTCAGATTCAGATTTCAGATTTCAGATTCAGATTTCAGATTCAGATTTCATATTCAGATTTCAGATTCAGATTTCAGATTCAGATTTCAGATTCAGATTTCAGATTCAGATTTCAGATTCAGATTTCAGATTCAGATTTCAGATTCAGATTTCAGATTCAGATTTCAGATTCAGATTTCAGATTCAGATTTCAGATTCAGATTTCAGATTCAGATTTCAGATTCAGATTTCAGATTCAGATTTCAGATTCAGATTTCAGATTCAGATTTCAGATTCAGATTTCAGATTCAGATTTCAGATTTCTGATTCAGATTTCAGATTTAGATTTCAGATTCAGATTTCAGATTCAGATTTCAGATTCAGATTTCAGATTCAGATTTCAGATTCAGATTTCAGATTCAGATTTCAGATTTCAGATTCAGATTTAAGATTCAGATTTCAGATTCAGATTTCAGATTCAGATTTCAGATTCAGATATCAGATACAGATTTCAGATTTCAGATTCAGATTTCAGATTCAGATTTTAGATTTAGATTTCAGATTCAGATTTCAGATTCAGATTTCAGATTCAGATTTCAGATTCAGATTTCAGATTCAGATTTCAGATTCAGATTTCAGATTCAGATTTCAGATTCAGATTTCAGATTCAGATTTCAGATTCAGATTTCAGTTTCAGATTTCAGATTCAGATTTCAGATTCAGATTTCAGATTCAGATTTCAGATTCAGATTTCCGATTCAGGTTTCAGATTCAGATTTCAGATTCAGATTTCAGATTCAGATTTCAGATTCAGATTTCAGATTCAGATTTCAGATTCAGATTTCAGATTCAGATTTCAGATTCAGATTTCAGATTCATATTTCAGATTCAGATTTCAGATTTCAGATTCAGATTTCAGATTCAGATTTCAGATTTCAGATTCAGATTTCAGATTTCAGATTCAGATTTCAGATTCAGATTTCAGATTCAGATTTCTGATTCAGATTTCAGATTCAGATTTCAGATTCAGATTTCAGATTTCAGATTCAGATTTCAGATTCAGATTTCAGATTCAGATTTCAGATTTCAGATTTTAGATTCAGATTTGAGAATGAGATTTGAGAATGAGATTTCAGAATCAGATTTCAGATTCAGATTTCAGATTCAGATTTCAGATTCAGATTTCAGATTCAGATTTCAGATTCAGATTTCAGATTCAGATTTCAGATTCAGATTTCAGATTCAGATTTCAGATTCAGATTTCAGATTCAGATTTCAGATTCAGATTTCAGATTCAGATTTCAGATTCAGATTTCAGATTCAGATTTCAGATTCAGATTTCAGATTCAGATTTCAGATTCAGATTTCAGATTCAGATTTCAGATTCAGATTTCAGATTCAGATTTCAGATTTTGATTTCAGATTCAGATTTCAGATTCAGATTTCAGATTCAGATTTCAGATTCAGATTTCAGATTCAGATTTCGGATTCAGATTTCAGATTCAGATTTCAGATTCAGATGTCAGATTCAGATTTCAGATTCAGATTTCAGATTCAGATTTCAGATTCAGATTTCAGATTTCAGATTCAGATTTCAGCATCAGATTTCAGATTCAGATTTCAGATTAAGGTTTCAGAATCGGATTTCATGCAGATTCACATTTCAGATTCAGATTCAGATTTTAGAATCAGATTTCAGAATCAGATTTCAGATTCAGATTTCAGATTCAGATTTCAGATTTCAGATTTCAGATTCAGATTTCAGATTCAGATTTCAGAATCAGATTTCAGATTTAGGTTTCAGAATCGGATTTCATGCAGATTCACATTTCAGATTCAGATTCAGATTTTAGAATCAGATTTCAGAATCAGATTTCAGATTCAGATTTCTGATTCAGATTTCGTATTTAGATGTAAGATTCGAATTTCAGATTCAGATTTCATGTTCCAATTTCAGATTCGGATTTGCGATTCAGATTCAAATTTTAAATTCTGATTTCAGATTCAGATTTCAGTTTCAAATTTGAGATTCATATTTCAGATTCCTATTTAAGATTGAGATTTCAGATTCTTATTCAAATTTAATACATATTGAGATTCCAGGTTCAAATTTTGAGATCAGGTTTCAGATTCAGATTTCAGAGAAGGGCTTTATATTCAGATTCAGATTAAAATTCTACATTCAGATTTCTAGTTGAAGATATCAGGCTTAGATTTATGTTTCAGGTTCAAATTCCAGATTGAGATTCAAAACAAGATCTCACTTCGAGATTTTCACCCCAAAATGATTATTTCTACGAGTATTTATTTTATGTTTCATGGTTCCCATCACTTGCCTTTTATATTAGTTTTTTTCAATTCGTTTTCTAATTTTTTTTCAGTTTTTCTAATAATCAAACAAATTCTAGAGAAAAATTATTACGGTCAATTTTCCCTTCGAAGCGACACAAAAAATGTGTTGCATCCCAACCCACTTCTCCCGTGAGTGAATAATTTCTAAGGCTATGATTCTAAATAAAAAATAAAAATAAAATAATAAAAAAGTATTAAATTGTACGATTGAATTCATTTCTTTTTAAGGTTGTTTTTTATCGAAGGTAATAATTATTATAACAATTTTCGCACAACCTTCACCGACACCACACATCGCGTTAAGCCTCGGTCGTATGCTGCTGCTCGGTTGGAATAGATTGCTCGTTCGATTTAGTCGAACCGAGCAGCAGCATCAGCAGCATATGACCGGGCATGGATACGGTATGGGATGGGCATGACAGTCGCCCGTGACAGTCCTGCGAAAACTGTCACGTCCTACACAGAAAAAAATAATGACTATTACGTGTCATTGAAAACGGTTACCTTTAAAATAAAACAACCTGTAATTGAAAAAACACGTAATTTCAAACTAATTTATCTGAAAGTTCAGAGGTTACCATTAAATATTACAGCAAATGTCCTGTAACAAAAAGAGCATGATATTTGCCGTAATGTTACCTATCGAAATAAAACTACGTGTCGATAAATTACATGTCGTCTAGTAACTCTCAATTGTTTTTAAGAAATTTTCAGTGCGCTTGGCATCCCAGTTGCGCATAGCAAAGAGAAACGTCAAAAATTTACCCACACACACACTTACGGACGGGTTTTGTTTTGTTTGTTTCGATTGTACTATTCGGTCGGGAAAAAAGTTTGTGTTTTGCGTTGATCTACTGCTGAAAAACCCGCATTTAGCCACCGGTGCAGTTACACTACGCTGTAGCGAACCCGTTTAACAACACAGGGGACGGAGGAAATCGAAGTAGCGGAGAAATAGTCGAGATGCTTTCGGTCGGACACGGATGGCGATATGAGATTGGCCAAAATGAGAACCAAGGATGGAGCCCCGGGAACACCAGTCAATTCAATCGAGGCGTTACTATACCAAAGGTGAATGCTTGGAGAGTTCAATGTTTTATTTTTTTGTTTTCAAAATTGATCTAACCCTAACTGTTTTTTTAGGCAATTCTAAGGATTTAAAGGATACCAATGAAAGTTTCTCTCGTCTATGTTAAAACCCTATCATTGACCAAGTAGATGGACAAACCTTGCCAAAGTACATCTGGGTAAGTGGAGATGGTTATTATATAGTTCAATTTTGAAAAAATAGAAGAACCTACATATGATTATGAAATAACTAGTCCTACGTATTGTCTCAATTACTTATTCTTGTTTCATTTTCATATATACAATTCTAAGCATTTTTTTTTTCGTTCAACAGTGTGGAAAAGTTCCTTATTATAATGCTTATCAAAAGTCGTTGTAGCAGAAGAGGAGGAGAGTTCTCTTGTAGACAGTCTGCCCGAATCCAATTGCGGACTAATCACAGGAAAAACTTCTTATTTTGGTCCAGGTAAACACTGCATTTTTTTTTTTTTTGCTTAACTAGCATTAATTCTATTTGTTTACAGATAAGCAATCCTACATTGAAGCATGAAGATTTAATAGAGGATTATTGAAGTCGTGCAAAAATCAGCTTGAATTTTGACCGAATCCTACTTTGCCTTTTCTGGTGCTGTCGGGTCTATTTCATTTAGTGTCGGTATCACTATTTAGTCAAATTTTTTAACTCCCGGAGGATAACGCAAAACGAAACTTTGTGCTACCAAGGGTAAGTATACTCGGATTCGGACATAGAATAGTTAAAGTAAAACATTGTTTCGTTGACCAATGAAAGCCAACGTCACTTCATAAACACTCATTATTCGCATGTACGTTAACACGTTTTTACTAGCTGTCGAATAACTTTTTTTTTTTAGATAATTATTTCTTGAATACATAAATAGCTTCAATATTTTAATCAAGCTACCGACATTGTGCGAAGAAAAATCCTCAATTTTGCCTCAACGCCGAATTACCTCTTCCAGCGGCTAAAAGCTAATCAATTTCGATGAAGCCGATGCCATGATCAATGACGCGCAAAAATGCCTCGAGGTGTATCATCGAACCGCTGATTTGCTATTTTAAATCATCTGTAGCTACCTGACCAAGATAATACCGGCTATGGTTTGCACCACTGACAGTAGTGCAGATACTTCCACGGCTGGAGAATGTGGTTGAAGCTGAAAAGTTAGTGATAACATTCCAAAATAAAATGTCAATCAATTTTTCTTAAACGGAGTTTATTAAATTTCAGTATTCAAATTTCTGAAGATGCTTAAAGACTCTAGTAATATTGGCCGGTGGGGACATTTCAAAGATTCTGAGCGTGTTGCAGGCAGAGTACCTGGTTGGCATTCAGAGATTACCGAGGATAACGTTTACATTTGTGTGGGCCATCCGCTGAAAAACGACATCACCATCATCGTTAATTTGTTGCTGAATGTTGAAGTTTTCGGGGTACTTTCGGAAGTATGTTACCATCTTTTTCAAAATTTCTATGAAGATGCTAAATTTATCAAACTTTTGTTTCAGATATCCAAGAGCTGAAATCCACTATAAGTTTAGCCCTGGAGAATATTTCTACATAAATATCCAGCGGATGGAACTGCCTCTTCGGGTTATGTTCCAATTGCTGATCGAAATAGCAACCATCGAGAAACAGTTGGCAGCCGGATGTGTCGAGATCATACCGCGTTCCAAATGGCTCGAGGCATCGCGTTATAGATGGTTGAAACAAAGACTTATTTAATTTTCAATACTCATGCTAAATCACCTCAAAATAATGTGGATGAAGAGGGGAAAACGATTTTATTATTGAATAATAAAGTTACCATGAAAAATAGTTGTGTTTTCGTATTTATTATGTCTCATTTCAATTCATTCATTAAATATTGTTTAAAACTAAAATAGAAACTACAACCCTGTACAGTGTGTACGGTTTTAAATTACAGTCCTGTAATTTCAAATCATACTGTAAAAAAATGTGCGCTTGAAAATTACTGGCACGTAATTTTTCGACCTGTAAAATTACTGTAAATGTCCTGCTCCTTTTTGTTACAGGATATTTGCTGTAATTTTACAGAAAATAATTTTTTCTGTGTACAGCCGACAGTTAGGATGAAATTATTTGCGAAACAGGAGGCATGAAAGAATGAAAATCGAACTGTCGGTTCGGTTCGCTACAGCTTAAAGCACAACATTTTCGGCAGCGCAAGCTTTGAGCCGATTGTTCAGATACAGTCTTCGTTCCCGAACGTGTGCGCAGTGATGTCAACCTTCCAGATTTTGTCTGGATCTTCCAGACTTTTTGGACTTCTGCCAGACATATTTTCAGGTTTCCAGACTTCCAGACTTCTGTCATTTCTTCCAGACAATTCCAGACTTTAGGGCTAGGACATAAACTGTCCATAGAAACTATGAAAATTCAAAATGGTCATGGTATAATACGGCAGGAAATGATAAGAATTTATTAACTATGAATTCAAAATTGGTTGAAAGTTATTAAAAATGGCAAATGTCTTCGAAGTGTTAAATTGAGAGTCAAACAACAGAACATGTAACTGTCAAGCGGGCCATACACAAATGGCGTGTGCAAATTCGATGATTCCACGACGATTGTTTGATCTATGCTCGCCCACACACGATACAAACATATTTCGTGCGAACACAAACGATTGCTGCCAAAAACAACAACAGCAACAAAATAACCGTCTCCTCCCCAGCTGAGGCTGAGTAAATGGCCTGGATTTTGTACAAACAGCACCATACCCCATGCCACAGAGGGTGGTTTGTACAAAATATTTCGATCTGGACCGATTTCACTCAAACCGTTTGCGCGATAATTCAAACAGTGCCATACATGGTGCAAATCGTGTTCACAGCGGAAAAATTTCATCGATTTTCATCGCATTTGTACAAATGTTGTGTAGTCTGTGGCCCGCTTTAATGTCAGAAACAAACGATCAGTCGCTATCTGCAACATAAAGATTTGGCGACCTAAAAAAAAGGTCACCACCTTCAAAAGTAAGCTATCCAGACATTTAGAGACATTTCCAGACATTCTTTAAAAATCTTCCAGACTTTTTCGAAAAACAGTTGGCAACCCTGCGTGTGCGACGTAGCCGAAGCGTTTTGATTCGTCACCGACGGTACAGCAGCGAACCGAGTGGCAAGGAAAACCGAGACAGTTTGATCGGCGAAGAAAAAGCTGTCATCGCAATTCAGTACTTTTCGGAAGCCTGCCGTCGTGCAAGACTTTGCACGAAAATGCCTCGTACTGTGCTTCGATGAGAGGGACTAGTTTCTCTGGAACCCCTCGTCGTCTAAGAGCGGCCCAGAAGTTTTCGTGGTTAAGTCTGTCAAATGCTTTTTCGAAGTCAACGAACACCAGTAGATGAGAGTCCTGGAATTCATTGATTTGTATTATTTGTTGATTTCCGCATACCCCGTGCATATTTTCCAAGGTGGACTTCCCGAGATTTTGGAGCATTACAATTACTTGCGAGCAGAAGTAGCTGGGAGAGTCAAGTGTGCGCTGATACCCAGTAAGCGCGTCCTCTCAGAAATCGACAGAGCATGCAAAAAATTGAGAGTTGAGTCACCGAACTTAGAATAAAACAATTAATTTCGGCGACACTCCAAGAACGCAAATATATTCTCATTCGGTTTGTCCTGTCGAGATACCTAGAGGCAACGAATACGAATGCGTCCATGCGAAATCAGTTCGAATCGTACACTGTGCTCGCCTTTTATCCCCGTGTTTTTTTTTATATGTGTGCTTTCAATCGTAGCAGTCGACTTTTCAGGCAGGCAAACACGCTTCTCGAAGGGAAACATACGATTCGGATTGTGTTCGTGTGTTTCTCTGGAGGGCGTGTCTTAGATTATTTCGTGGTACTCACCCAAGGCACGCGTATGGTGTGTTCCTCTCTGCCGATTAGATGATGCAAAATCGCTAGGGAGACCGATACGATCCCTCTGTCGATTTGAGTTACCTTTCTGCCGATTAATGTTTACTGGGTATCGGCGAAGGCGAAAGTGAGACCGTTGAAAACACTGACGATACCACAGACAGAACTGACAGTGGCACTCATCAGGAGTCGCTTAATCGCAAATATCGTCAACGACCACTCCTTTAAAATCATTCGTTGGATAGTTTGGACCGATTTGCGCACCGTTCTCGCAAGGATCACTTCATAGGATCGCGTAAATTCGCTTATGTTTACCCTTACGCGGGGAATTAGTTGCGGCAAAGAGGTTGAGGAGAAATATTTGCATCATAGCTTTGGCACTGTGGTTGATGAGCTGCGACAGAAATAATAAAATTGATCGTACTTCGGATAGGGAAGCAATGATCACTTTTTTCTTTCTGTCTTTTTTTTTGTTTCGATTATAGTCGTTTTCACATCTTCATGTCATCCGCGACTTTTATCAACGATACAGTAGGCGGACAGTCATTGAAAAATTTATCCGGTACAACACTATCCTTGACCTTGTATAACAGTTACATGTAACTTTGAGGCTACCGTAATTTCGAATAATAAACTTAAACTTAAACTTTGATTGATGTTTACTCTTGGGCTTGAATTTACGGACATCGGCTCAGAAAGCAACTGACTTGCCAACTGAGCTATATCATAAGCCCCAAGCAATGCTCACATTGTAGAGGCTACAATGCCAAACCAGTCGTCTCTCGGATGAGTCCTCTTCTTGCAGCGAGACTTTGTGGCCCTTTTTTCCACGTTGGACTGCATTATTCCGAGCCAATGCTTATTCGAGTGGGTCGCAGAACCGAACAGAGATGGGTGGCGCTTTTAACCTGTTTGACTGTGCGGTCGGTTCACTCGCTTACGACGGTTACCTGTCAGGCAGCGTTTCATAGGTCGATGAGGATACTCCGATAACGGAACAAACTTACGGGGCGCTCGAAACAAATTAGTTTGGGAAATCGAGGACATCAACCTCAGCAACAAGACATGCAGAGCAAACTCGAACTTCTTCACCGAATGCTCCAAGGCAGCAGTTCTCAAAGTCAATGTCTGAAAGACCAAGTCGATGGAGATCAACACAGTGAATCCCTCCAGTTTCATGGAAGCAGGAGAACAAGTTTAGAAAGACCCGGATCAGAAAAGCCCAATTTGCGTTTGCGAGTCTCCGAAACATCTGGCCGCCACATATCTCTAGGAACGAAAAGTCGGAACTTCAACTAAAACGTCAAATCCGTATTGCTGTACTGGTGCGAAACTTGGTACGGTATCAGCTATGCGGTAACGACGCGAAAACTTCAAGTATTTGTAAATCGCTGTCTGCTGAATATCATCTGCGGTTGGTGGCCTGGCAATTGTATCTCAAACGTAGAACTACATCGCCGGTGTCATCAAAAGGCGCTATAAATCGAGATTCGGGAGCGTAAGTAGAGATGGATTGGACATACGCTGCGAAAACATGTGAACGAGGTTTATAAAGAGGCGCTTGAGTGGAATCCAGAGGGACATCTAAGGAGAGGCAGACCCAGGAGCTCGTAGCGGCGAAGCCTAGCCGGCGAAATGCGAACTGTCGACGAGAATCTTGACTGGGATCAAGTGAAGACGCTGACTCCGGATCGTCTACAGTGGAGGTCGGCCAGGGAGGGAGTCAACCGAAAACTGGGAACAATTTTTAACGAACTTCGTAACGCATTAGCGGCTAGTTAGGTCGGTGAAGACGGTATTCTACGCTTTGTCGACTTCCAAGGACTCGAACGAGGAGACCTTTGGTATGCTGTTAGTCGAGGCTGTATCGGACTCCAGACTCTAAACTTTTGTTTCATTGGAGTCAGAGGATCAAAAAGCGCTGACTCCGAACCATTTAATTCTTCTGAGCTCCTTCCTACGCGCGATGACTACAATCACAGTGATATTTTTAAGCATCGTTGGATCAAAGAATACCTGCCGGCCATTGCTCAACGCACGAAGTGTTTCGAAGGATCAAGACCACTACCGCCCCTAAACTTAGTGGTAATCGTTGATGATTCGGTTCGGAAGGTTTGGTTACGAGGCGGGATTTGGAAGACCCCTTCCGAACAGCCAGCAGATTTGAGCCAAGAGTTGGTCCAGAACATGAGGCAACGGCATAGCAGAAGCTGCAGTTCCTTCGTGTTCAAGATTTACGTAGGGAAATAGAAAAAAAGAAGTGATTTGCATAGTTTTCCTTTTTGTTAGCCGTTCGATTCTTGTTTCACTTCGATTACAGAAATTTTATTTTTGGTTCAACTGATAAACCGCGCTCATGTTTTGGGCAGTGCAAGGCTAGGGAGGGCCAGTAACTTCATGGCTATAAGCCCTATCTTGTCACAGTATCAAAACTTAAACCCAAAGTTTTCACGTTCGACGAACTTTTTTTAGGTTTTTTTGACACTACCAGCAAAAAACAGAAGGAACGGTATTAATCTTTTAGTATGAAAGAAATGGGGATTTTTTTTTATTATCTGACAATTTGCGCCGGGGGTTTTCAGATTTTCCCCAAAATTGAAAACTTGGTTCATTTTTGCGACTTAAAAACACATGTATTTTTTCAGATTTCTAACATTTTTATTTTTTGAGTTAGCTTCGGTTAGATTTTTTTGTCAATAAAAAATAACCATTTTTCAAAGCTACATAACTCTGTTATTTTTCAACGGAAATTATAAAATAGCACATCAAAATGCATTGAAATTTTATCAGCTTTCCAAATAGAATAGTTGAAAAAAATTGAATAATGACCTTCAACATGAAAAGTTGTAAATAAACTTTAAATGGCGTCTAAAAGTACCGTCTGCACCACCGAATATTTTGCAAAAAATACCATTGTATAGTTAGATTCATGATGCAACTTTCATCTGAAGACACCAAAGTGGGCCATTAACACCTTGAAGAGTTATGAAAGAAATAATGACAATAAATCTCTTTTTTTGCATCGAAAAAAAACAATGGTCGAACAACTGCACTCACATATGGAGAAAACAAGCACTTCTAACAACATGGAAACAAAAGAACTTACCAAAGCAGGTAAAAAACACTACTTTTTCGTGCTTTGTAGAGTGTTTGCAGCAAAACTGACTTTAAATTTTAACCAAAATTCTTGGTATCGTATTGTTAATGTGATATAACAAATAATGGAAATGTTGCTTTTACAACCTGGTCATATACTATATAACTTATTAATTTTTCGATCAAAGATCATTGTGAAGCATAATCAATGCCAATAGTAGAAGGTTCAGTTCTTGTGTTTGGGATCACAAAAATGTGATTAAAAAAAGTACTGGACACCAAAATCCTTTCCCATTGATCAAAAAAGTATGAGAAAGTGGCACAAATGTTTGTAGAAATAATCAAAGAGCTCAGTATGGCCAGCCCAGGCTGTAAAATGAAAATATGATATTTTTACCGTATTCGTTCTCTACATTCGCCCAGTTTTGAGGTTTACCGTACTAGAACGAACATAATTCGTCGTCAGTGTTTTGCTACCTCGATCGCTCACAAACGAATCTTCAGTGTTCCACCGTCCATTTTAAATCAAATCTGGGGAACTACGGATGCAAAACTTAGCGCATAAACTTCTAAAAATGACAGTAAAATGTGCATAACTTGTTGTGACCTGGTGCAAAACTGGGTATAAACGAATACGTTATTAGATTTTTGGATATAACATGAAGTCAGTTAAGCTGCAACAATCTACCGCCCCTTCTTTTATAACAGTCCCATATACAAAAATAAGCAAGCGAGAAAATCAGCTTTTTCTGTTTTGGAATATATTTTTAAATTGTGACCACCACTTTCAGCATAAACGAAAATCGTTTCTAGGTTGTCATAATAAATCGTTAGACCTGAAATTTTTGAAATTGGGTTACTGGTAAGGTCGAGAGTACCATTTTTATTCATTATGGGACTGTTAATCGACCATATTTGAAACCTTTTTCGAATTTACTAGCATACCAGTCCCATACAAAATATATTTTTCTCACCAAGCTACTTTCTAAGACTTCAATTTGATCATTTTTGAATTTCTAAATGCAATTGTCAGAAAAAGAAACATACTTTTGCAAAAAATATCATGAATTCCACATTGTAAGTTGAATCTTTTTACGATTTTTGATTGTATCCGATAGTTTTTCGCTCAGGAAGTCATTCCTAAGAAAGTCAGACCTGCCTTCAAAAACTAGTGTGCATCATTCGACATCCAGTGAGTTAAAAAAATGTTTAAATGATTCAAAGCAATAAACCAAAGACTATTTCGCCGAAAGAAACATTGAAAAGTAACCAAACCCGTGGTATTTCACATATGGGACTGTTATTCAGGTATATTTCATATAGGACAGCCACGAATTGATATTTTTTTTCGAAATTTCTAGAACAAAACCTCTTTTTTTTAGTCTTTTTAGTTGAAGCCTTATGTTGACCTAAAATGACGAAAATTCATATGGGGCTGTTATGCGAGTAGGGGCAGTCTGAAAAGGACGAAAAAATAGTGTTTTTACCAGCTTTGATAAGTTCTTTTGTTTCCATGTTGTTAGAAGTGCTTGCTATCTCCATATGTGAGTGCAGTTGTTCGACCATTGTTTGTTTTCGATGCAAAAAAAGAGATTTATTGTCATTATTTCTTTCATAACTCTTCAAGGTGTTAATGGCCCACTTTGGTGTCTTCAGATGAAAGTTGCATCATGAATCGAGCTATGCAATGATATGTTTTGCAAAATATTCGGTGGTGCAGACGGTACTTTTAGATTCCATTTAAAGTTTATTAACAACTTTTCATGTTGAAGGTCATTATTTAATTTTTTTCAACTATTCTATTTGGAAAGCTGATAAAATTTCAATGCATTTTGATGTGCTATTTTATAATTTCCGTTGAGAAACAACAAGGTTATGTAGCTTTGAAAAATGGTTATTTTTTATTTACAAAAAAATCTAACCGAAGCTAACTCAAAAAATAAAAATGTTAGAAATCTGAAAAAATACAGGTGTTTTTAAGTCGCAAAAATGAACCAAATTTTCAATTTTGGGGAAAATATGAACACCCCCGGCGCAAACCCGTCAGATAATAAAAAAAAATCCCCAAATCCAATACAATAAATCGGCTAGAGTTAAAATTTTCCCATTCAAAAAAAAAAATTCCATTAGTACAGCGTCTTATCCGATTGGCCAGAGTAGGGCAAACCTCAGCAGCGCAAGACTGTTAGTAGTATTTCTTCCCGAAGAGCTTCGCCCGAGGTTCATGCAAATTCCGAGCTGCGACTGGAAATAAGTACATAGAACACTGTGCGCCGTTTTCGTTCCACCTATTTACTAGCTTCATTCGGTTCACGTGGAAATACAACGTGCTTTTTCCCTTCAGCTGCTTGCAAACGACAAGCAAGCAACAACAACTTAGCGCTCAAATCATCAGTAGGTAGTTGATGTATAAGTATGAAAGTGAGTTTCGATGTGCGGGTGCTGACGACTAATTCAAAATATTATGACGGTAACTTCTTACTAGTAGAAAGGTACCTACTAGGTGAAGCGTCTTTATGAATGACGACGACTGTTTTGTGGCACAAGCGATGTAGATGGCCATAGTTTTGCAAGGAGAATAAACGTGGTAGATTTTTTTAAAAGGCTGGAAAAGTTTACGCGTCAAAATAGAAGTAAGGATTCCCAGAAAACTTTATTTTAAAACAAAATTGAATCTTAGGAAATTATTTTTAACCTAGAGTTTTATTTTTGTAGCCCATTACCTCACTATAGGTCTTCTAGAATAAAAAGACAAAGCTTTTTAATTTTCTTACCATTATCTACAACATTTACCCTTCGTGAAGATAAGATTTGCGTGTAAAAAGCCTTTTTTCACATTTATTTTTATAATTAATATTCTTTTTCGAAGTCCCGAGAAAATTAGTACATTCTAGCCATTTACATTATAGCCACATAAAACTCTCTGATGGCTCGTTAAAGGTATAATTTGATTTTTGGCATAGGAATGAATTGCCACAAATATACTTTGTTCTGAACTTATACATGAAAATTTATTACTAGGAGGTTCTCACTATGTTGATATTTCTACGCTAAAACATCACACAAGTAGACAAAATACTATCAATAATGCAAATTTTTCAAAAACTGCTGAGGAAATGTAATTTTGATTTCAAATCGTGATCTATTGTTAGTTAGTTGGAAAAGTAGATACTTTAAAAGTAGATTGAGGAAAAGGGAGAAGCCCATCCATGGATAGTTTTTGAAAATTGCAATGTATGTCTGAAAAGTAATGCAAATGTACTTCAAGGGAGACTTTGAGGATCTGATTTGGATGGATAATCAGAATGAAAAACAAAACAATGAAAACATTGTTTGAGTGACATAAAAAGGGAGTATGTTCAATGATTTGTGAATGCACGATATTTTAAAAATAAACGACTATTTAAATTGTCAAATTTATTTATCTTTCAACTGACTTTCATAATAAACATCACAGAAAACTTTCACCGATGCTTTGGGTCAAATCACAGATTTTTAGCCAGAAACGCCGAATTTACTTCTGCTACCTTGCTTAGAACTCATTCATAAATTTAACGTAAATTTGATCTTTTTGAGAAAACGTACATATTACGGACACTTTAAAAAATAAAAAAAAGCATAGCTGAGTGACAGTTTTTCGCAAAAACTGCTTGCCCTGAGAAACTTGATATCTATGCAAAAATGACTTACAAACACAGGGGAACAGCATTTTAGGTGACGATAAATTGATATCTAATTTTGGAAGACTTTGGAAGAATTTGAATCATTTGTCAGATTTTGTCTATCACCTCCAGATTTTGACTAGGCCGACTGTTTTTTTTTTCAAATATATCAGTTTTGAGTAAAATCAATCATGATGACTGATGAACTAGCAAACCTAGATTGAAAATAGAAACTTTTTTAGAATCTAATTGTTATCCTCGATTCAATCGATAACACTAGTTTACAAAATTTAAAAAAAATCGTGAACTTGATTAACTGACCAACATTTTTAATGTAAAATCGGGCGCTGAATCCGAAAATGAAATTCAAAAAAATCTCAGTAGAACCGTTTTTGAGTTATGCTCCAAATATGAAATTTCGAAAAAATTAAAAAAGTTCTTGTACTTAGATTAAAATATCTCGGACGGCATAACAGTAATTTGAAATCCCTCTTTTGCATATTGAAGGTGAATAAGTTATCTGTCGATCATCTGAACACTATTTTTGCGTTCGACCAACAGTATTGTTGATATTAGTGACTTTATGAGAAAAAAAAATTAAAAAAACGCATTTTTTTAGAGAAAATTTTGTTTCAACGAAAGTTTTAGACTCGATGGTAGCATTTAAAAAATCTGATTTTCTTTTGCGCTTGAATATCAATTTAAAACAAAGATTTTAAGTGGTTATTTATCAAAATCGGTTGAAAATTGAAGAAGTTATGGCTACTTTACCATAACTGAAATTTTTGGAGTTTTTAGTAATTTAACGAACCGCAGTACACTTATCATAGTATAGGAAGAATGGAACATGATAAATCTCACTCGCTCTAAGTCAAAACTATTTATTAGCTTACCAGAAGGTCACATGTCATATTTCAGGAAGATCTGACCATAGGTAGGGGTTGCTTAAGTCTCAAACGTGAATAAAATTTTGAGGTATTTTGCCCGGAAGGAACGAAAAATACTGGTTTCCATCAATAACTTTTTTCATCACTAGCTGATTGTTTTTTATGGTTGATTTTCTTAAAGCCTAAGTTGAGACAAATATTTCACCCGAAGACTGTAACTCGATCGGATTAGAAACAGAAAAGTTATTGCGGTTCAAAGGCCGCAAATTTTGTCCAATACGCAATGAGTACTTTTTACGCATTGCGTTTTATACGACAATTTTCGACCAAAATACAATCTTTGAACCGCAATAACTTTTCTGTTTCTAATCCAATCGAGTTACAGTCTTCGGGTGAAATATTTGTCTCAACTTAGGCTTTGAGAAAATCAACCATAAAAAACAATCAGCTAGTTATGAAAAAAGTTATTGATGAAAAACCAGTATTTTTCGTTCCTTCCGGGCAAAATACCTCAAAATTTAATTTACGTTTAATACTTAAGCAACCCCTCCCTATGGTCAGATCTTCCTGAAACTTGGCATGTGACCTTCTGGTAAGCTAATAAATAATTTTGACTTAGAGCGAGTGAGATTTATCATGTTCCATTCTTCCTATACTATGATAAGTGTACTGCGGTTCGTTAAATTATTAAAAACTCCAAAAATTTCAGTTATGATAAAGTAGCCATAACTTCTTCAATTTTCAACCGATTTTGATAAATAACCACTTAAAATATTTGTTTAAAATTGATATTTATGCGCAAAAGAAAATCAGATTTTTTAAATGCTACCATCGAGTCTAAAACTTTCGTTGAAACAAAATTTTCTCTAAAAAATGCGTTTTTTATAATTTTTTTTCTCATAAAGTCACTAATATCAACAATACTGTTGGTCAAACGCAAAAACAGTGTTCAGATGATCGATAGATAACTTATTCACCTTCAATATGCAAAAGAGGGATTTCAAATTACTGTTATGCCGTCCGAGATATTTTAATCTAAGTACAAGAACTTTTTTAATTTATTCGAAATTTCATATTTGGAGCATAACTCAAAAACGGTTCTACTGAGATTTTTTTGAATTTCATTTTCGGATTCAGCGCCCGATTTTACATTGGAAATGACCTTCAGTTTACTGAGTTCAAAAATGCTGTAAACTAGTGTAATTTACATTTACTCAGATATTCTAATTTCAAAAACAATGCTCTAAAAGATGAAAATCTACAATTTTCAGAAAATTCAACACAAAAAATTATTAATATGTGCGATAAGACATATAAAAATTCTTGTTATTGAATATTTAACTCGTTGAACGACTGTTGAAGACTGCAAAACATTTAGACAAATACTTTAAAAATGAACCAAGATTCCTTTGAAATCTTAGAAAAAAAAATCCCGTATTTCGTGGAACACAAATAATAAACAAAATGAAAACATTTGAAATATTTTTCTCAAAATTACCTACTCGCGGTTTCGAAATTGTTGATCACGTAATTGCTTACAATATTCATTTTTAATGTCTTTACAATATTTTAGACGAAAAGTGCAAAAACTTTCTACTTTCAAAAGCTAAACCTTGAATTTCAAAAACGGGAGATGACTGAAAAAACACGTTACATATTTGGTTTCGGTGTGCCATAATTACTATTGATTGAAACACTCTTTCAATTTAGAACAGTTGGAATGTTGTAAGAATCTTTTTCATCACATCTTTTTCTCAAATTTCGAAATGTTTTTACCAGATTGTTCAGATTGATAGTCTAGCAATGCAAATTTTCCAAAATACTTCAAAATCTCAACACATTTCAACAAAATTGAACACAAGTTGAGTTAATAAATATTTTAATAGAAAGGCAGAGATAAGCATCTTAATTTCTTAAAAACCTTACGAAATTACATTCAATGTGAAACGTTTTCAATTTTTTAATGTTCTTGGAGGATAAAAATACATTGACTGAACGCATAAAGTCGGCAGCGTAAGTTAAACATTCGTACATCAAACAACTCAATCCAAAGTTCAAAAGTGGTCAATCCCACAGATGATTTCTTTCAATCCTATTAAGCAAAACGATGAAGTTTTAAATAATCTTAAAAATCAGTTTTATTTTTTCCTATCTCGATAATCATAAGGAAATGTTTTAATATATAATACGACATCAATTGCATCATGCTCTCTCTTCCCACTAATAAAAAAAACTTCTATGATTTTAAATCCCCCCACGGTATATTATTGTTTGTCTAAGTGATCGTTTCTATCAACTTAATAAAGAATGGATAAATCAACATTTATGCAACTGCTACTTTCTGGGATACTCCTGAAAAAAAAACGAAGTTCGATACTTCGACGTTTCCTCCGGGATCTATGTTTTAAGTAAAACAACTTCATTATATATTACTTTTGTGAAGAATAAGTCCCAGCAATGGGACTGGTTACCCTTCGGAAAAGCTAGGATCTCTAGGTGTAGCACTCTCTTCATTTCATTCGCATTTATTTTTCACCGTAATCATAATCTGATTAGTCTGATGTATCAGGTACAAAGCACTGACGAAAACGGCATTGGCTCTGTAATTGTATTGTTGATAATAAAAGACGCTTTCCAGAAGAAAAATATGAACCAATACTTACTCTCCCTCTTTGAAATACTCTTTCAGAGTGGTGCTGAATTTCTTCGAATACTTGACAAACTCCTTCTTGCGCTGCTCCACCGCCTGCTTCCCGGAAGATCCGGGAATGAAACCGACCACCTCGTTCACCGCGTCCAGCAGCTTCTTGATGGCACTGGCGATTTCCCTGGAAAGAGAGGTAGCGGAAATTGAAAGAATGCGATTAAAAAAGTTTTCATCTTAATTCTCCAGAATTGTATCAAGACGGACGGAAGAATGGAACTTTGTCAACAGCTTCGGATCTAATTGTAATAACAGCGCTGAGTGGTGCATTTCATTATCACATTTGATGTTTTACAAGCTTGTTAATGCTTTGAACTTGAATTCTAATACTCTATGGCAATATTCTTGGTGATGTCAACTTGTTTGGATGAGCCAAAGTCAGTGGATTCTTCAGATTAATTTTGTTTTACCATTGCACGAGTTCCACACTTACTTTATAGTTTCCAGGAATGTTTTCCGATCGGTGATTTCATCCGGGATTCGGCTGAGAATGCGCTTCAGGGATGCGGACTTTTTGTTCAACTCCTGGAATGCGTCCTCGGTACGGTTCAGTCGATACTCAATCACTGGAAATGGATAGAAAACAAAGTTCACGTTTTGATAATAATGTTTTTTTTTTAAATACTTTTTTCATGAAAATTCACATTTGTGCAAACTGTAGGATACAGATGAATAACAGAAATGAATAAGGTACACCGGGGTAAGTGTGGACGCGGGGTAAGTGTGGACGATGGCTATAGAAACAATACTGTGCACTATTTTCTCAAACTTTTAATGCAGAATATTCAATTTACTTGTAATCTATCCAATAACCGTGAAAAAAATACGATTCAGACAATAACGGATGTTTACAGCGATTTTTTTTTTGAATTTTCTATATTCAACTACGGTGTCGAATTGATGTGCATCTTTTTCAATTGCAAATTTCTCGTAAACTAGCTGGCTCTCTATGAAAAACTCTACATTGAAACAATTCTTACATTCCAAACGACCAATTATGAAAAGAAACGGCGGTTAAAAATGAAGAAAAAAGAGTTTCTTTACAAAAAACTAAAATTTTGTCTCCAACCCCTGCCTGGGGTAAGTGTGGACGGCTTTAAAAAGACTTGATGTTTACAATTTTTTTTCAATTTTCTGTCCTTCATCCTTCATGAATTGTATCATTTAGCTACAGTACCGTTCATAATTGTATAGAAATTTGAAGCACGCGCACTGTCACTTCGACTTTGAACTTCCATATCTTTTTACTCTGATGATGTTTTTTTACCAAATTTTTTGCGTTAGATAGATCAACTATCACACTATTATATCACAAAGTTTGAGCTTTCTGGAGTTTCTGTGGCCTGAAAAACAGTAATTCTACGTAAATCGGACTTTTTGGACTTTTTTCATTCAAACTGCAATATCTCTGAAACTAAGATACATTTTTTATTGAAATTTTGCACAGTGATTGTTGAAATATAAAACTAGCATGTCTGAAGTTTAAGAAAAGTTCTATCGATGAGATCAAAAGTTACGCGAGGTGCAATATTTCAGGCATGAACCTAGAAATGCGATTTCTATAGAATTTTGGACGATTCATGAGAACAATATCGTTTCCTCCAAGAATCAGACAAAAAATGTCTGGTAAAAGCAATCAAGAAAAGAAAAAATGGAATAAATGATCCATTTGTGTTTTGAAATCAGAATCTCACGATATTGTTTTGATTTTTTGGTTTAAATAGATTTACTGGTTGTCAAACAGAGAATATGATTGGAAACATTCGTCCAAAATTCTATAGAAATCGCATTTCTAGATCCATGCCTGAAATATTTCACCTCGCGTAACTTTTGGTCTCATCGATAGAACTTTTCGAAAACTTCTTACATGCAAGCTTTATATTTCAACAATCATTCTGCAAAATTTCAATAAAAAATGTTTCGTAGTTTCAGAGATATTGCAGTTTGAATGAAAAAAGTCCAAAAAGTCCGATTTACGTAGAATTACTGTTTTTCAGGCCACAGAAACTCCAGAAAGCTCATTTTGTTGAAGACGTCAACTTAGTAGAAGCTAACCCAAAAAAGTTAGAAGGGTTCAAAATAAAAAAAATATTTTTTGTTCAAAATTTTCAGTTTTTTAACTATATCTTTTCAGGCCGAGCTAATTCAAGCAAAGTATGTTTGAAAGAGTTTTGAGTCACCGAAAATTGAACAGTTTTGTCGAACACACTTTATAAAAATATTCAGACTGAAACGAGTTAGATTGGAAAAACTCAGAAAAAATAGCTGTTTTCTAACACCTGTATCTTTCTAGTTCGGATGAGTTCGGTTCAATTTTTGGTTGCATCAGAATCAAGCAGATTTCACCGTTATAGCAGCATAGAGTTTACAACGTTAAACTGTTTATTTTGTAGCTTTATATATGGTAGAACTTATCAATATCCAGGGATTTTAGAGGACAAATTTCAAGTTTATTTAAACTGACATTTAGCAACCGTTTTTATTTTGTTGCATCTTTAGCCATATTATTCTCTCGCTCGCTTATGACGTTTTTGAGCCTCCATTGACGTACCTTACAAACTATTTTTTCGCTTAAAATACAATATATTAGATGTTTTTCGGTTAGCTAATTTTAAATGCAAAAAAATTGTCCTCTAGATTCCTTAAATATAGCTAACTTCAATCATTTACAGTTTTCTAATAAGTTTTATGAAGATTGTGTATCCGTAAAGTTGTTGGGAGTTTCTTAGGAATCTCTTCGAAACTATATCTTTAATTGACAAAAAAAAAGAGAATCCAGCAAGGAAGCAGTTCCGGCAAGCCAAAAAAATCGCCCCAGCTGGGGGAACTACGCGAAGCTTCTCTCGGTTCACCCGCTCACTCGCACTCGTTGACTAACTGATACTGAATAATATTAAACCAAATGAAGCAGCGCATAGTTCCCCCAGCTGGGGCGATTTTGTGGCCCGCCGGAACTTCTTCTGTATGTCGGAATAGTGTGCACTGCACACCAACGAAACAAGTTAATTTGACCAGATCCGGCGAAAAACGTGATCGGTCAACAAATATTGAGTAAGCGAGCTGCAGGAAAAAGCATCTGCAAGTAACATATAGCAAGTGTAAGAAATAGTGAAAGAAAGTGTTACATAAGGTTCAAATATCCAAGGCTTGGATTGGCCCATTTTCATAATTTGCAATACTTTATTAAGCGTAAAACATGTTTTTAAGAATTTTTAAATTAAGTTCAATGTTTGTCTTACAAGTACGAAATGGTATATTGGTTTTATTTGGGTGCGCAGAATATGGGACATATGCGCAGAATTAGGAACAAATAGAAAATAGTGCGCAGAATAAGGGCCACTTGCATTTTTTTCCAAATGTTGCAAATAATCCACATTTTTGCTCCGAAATTGAGCTCTCATTATTTTTGCCGTTAAATTTGTTAGTTAACCCAACTGTACACGAAATTTTGAGAAAATTTATTGAAAGGTAATTTTTTTATAACTTAAAACATTTGAAAAATCCTTAACTGCGCAGAACTAGGGCCGTTCACGGTATTTTTAAAAAAAAGAAGATTTTTATGAAAAATAACTCGTAGAATTCCAAACACAAGATGAAAAAGAAATAAAATTATATGAAATAATCGAATCAATTTTTCAAAAGCTTTCAAATCGTAACTAAGGATTTGAAAAAAAAAGAAGTTTTTTTAATGAAACTAACACTGGACTGCATCCAAAAGCTAAAAAAAAATAAACAAGAATTTAAGTTTTGTTATTTGATTTTGCAAATAATGTGCATAAACCCGGGTTTTAGAGGGTTGACGCTAAAGTGTATGATAAAAAAAGGAAACGGCGACCAAGTAATTAAATTCTCTCCTACAGTTTCGCCTGAACTACTCTTAAAACTATTATGTGAATATTATGTTCAACCAAATATTTGAAAAATTTAACAATTTTGCAATCTAATGCAACCAAAACGGTTGAAATCTGTCATTATTTGACCAATGGAAATGCATTTCAAATTGAGTGTTTCGTCGAGCAGGCCGAACATTATGACGCCCCATTAACATTGATGAACACCATCCTTAAAAATGATAGCCCATTTTTGAAGCATAATAACTTTTTTATTCTGACTCTAATCGAAATGCGGTCTTCGAATGAAATATTTCTCATAGTTTAAGCTTTAAGAAAATTCAAAAGAAATCGGCCGAAGGAGACCAAAGTTTTTGATGAAAAACTGGTTTTTCATGGTTCTCCCGAACTAAATGTCTCAAAATCCCAAACAAACAGGCTCGTTGAGCGACCGCTTCCTGTGGTTCGATCCGCCCCAAATTTGGCATGGTATCTTGTACTAGGCCTAGAATCAATTTTAGCCTGAAGCGCACATTTTTTTTCAAAAGTCGTGTCATTTGGGGCACTCAAGTTAGCATTTTGAAGAACGATCTACATTGAAGGATAATACACTAGACTGAGTCGATTTGGGGTCATTTTGGAATTTCTCAAACCCTGGGGTCTAAAAAGCTTTGTCTTGGTCTAAAACTCATCCATGATTTTTTGCAAAATTTTTAAGTAACGTTTACATGAGTAAATTTGAACTTTTAGGTTTGTATGGGAAAATTAAATATTTTGTACTGAAAAATCAACATAATTTTTGTTTCATCTGTGGAACCCAGCCAGCTGATGGTTTGTGTGCCAATTTAGGAAATTTTCCGCTGAACAACTTTGTCGAAGACCGTAACTTCGTATCTTATTAGGAAAAAAAGTTATTAGCTGTTTAACAAGGGTATGTTTTTTTCGCACTGATAAACAATAAATTCAATTGACATCCCTGCAGAGTGTCTAGCGAGGTATTGCGTGACTACTTTCCATGCAACACTTCGCGAGGCTCAAGCAGTGATGTCAATTGAATTTATTGTTAATCAATGTGAAAAGACATATCCCTTTTAACCCTCATCCGCATTAGATTTCATTACCCTAATCAGCACTAGGAGTGTCATTTTGACACTCCAAGCCAAAATCATCATAACTCTCTTTATATCTAACCGATTATGCTTAGAACATTATATACAGCTAAAGCTTCTAGTTTTCTCGTTATTCAGCATGAAAGAAAAAAAATCCGAAAAAACATGCCTCGGGAAAACTGCTGTAGTTCATATATTACACGTCCAAAAAAATATCTGCCTTATACATATGAAAGCTGAAGTTAAAGTACATCATGGAACAAAGAAATTGTTTTTTAAAATTTTTTTTAATGAAATGGTCACAAAAAGTTCAAAAAAGTGGTCTGAAAAACCTACTTTTCATTCGATTGCTAGTAAATATTGTTTGAGCAATGGTAGAGTGTTTAAAAAAATATGACTTTAATGAAATTCTAACATGTTGCTGTCTTTAGATTTTTGATGCAACAAAAATTGAATTTACTGGAATTTTTCAAAGTTGGCTACTTTGCGCGATTTTTTCACTAATTGAAATTTCATCTGTTTTTGTGGTCCTCCGTCAGGTTGTACCCGGATTTTCAGTGCTTTCTCGCCGTTTGAAGCAATCAAAACTATATCCATTGAAAAGGGAATTTAATCTACATTCTAATGAGGTGCAACAAATCACGCTGTGAGATTTCACAAAAATATGAAAATTATAAACGTAAAATTATTCCTGAATTTCTAGAACTACAAGCAGCGCGTCCAGCAAAACGTGTTTGTTTGCTCTCCGAGTAGGTACGGTGGGTGGTGATTTGGTCAGAGAGCGAAGCCGACAGACGAAATAATGATGCGTGTCGTGACAAGCAAACGTGAACTACTATCAATAGAAAATTTCCAACCACTCGCTAAATTTGAAATACTCAGAGCACGGCTACCTTTTACTCAGACGTCGCCACATGTATGAAGCAGCCGACGTCTGATCTTAATGAACTCAAAAATCAGCGGAAAAATTACTCAGACGTCAGAAAATTCGGCACTCAGAGAACTCGAGTGCTTGAAGGCGACAACTGAGTAAATGTTGATCAGTTTGTGCGCGGCGGTCAGACTTGGTTGTTTTCGTGCTGTAAAAGCTTGAAAATTTACAAGGTGAATGTTCATTTTAAAGGTAATTTCTGGCTATTAATCCAATATTATTTTTATTACAGGTTTCTGTGACGAAGTAATCATGGTCCAAACACAATTATTATGGAATATTACGGCATCATGGGCCCCGGCCCGGGAGACGAAACCCGACGGGCGAAAACAAAATTCCATAAATTTGTGATTTTTTTTTAAATAAATGTGTATGCACAACATTTGGACTTTTGTTATTCATCAGATGAACTAATCCATCATTTGTCTGAAAAATAATACAGGTTTTAACTATACTAGCATGGAAAAGCGGCCAAAAACCGCTTTAGAATTATTCGCGCATTCTGAGTAACCATGACTCAGTTGTCGCGAAAAGGGCTGTTAGTCAGTTCTGAGTAAAAGCCGTTTAGTCAGAACTGAGTAGGTGCGGTTTTGGCGACAACTGAGTAGCCGTCACTCTGAACTGAGTAGCTGAAAGTTAGCGAGCAAGAAACGTACGACTTCAACAAAGTTGTTCAGCGGAAAATTACCTTTAGGAATTTTTTTAATTGGCATAAAAACCATCAGCTGGCTCTGTTTTACAGACGAAACCAAAATTGATGTTGATTTTTCAGTACAAAATATTCAATTTTCCCATACAAACTTTAGAGTTCGAATTTACTTATGTAAACGTTACTTAAAAATTTTGCAAAAAATCATGGATGAGTTTTGGACCAAGACGAAGCTTTTTAGACCCCAGGGTTTGAGAAATTCCAAAATGACCCCAAATCGACTCAGTCTAATAATACACCTAAGATGTTTTACTGAAACCTTATGTTTCGGTGATTGTTGCCACAAGGGCAATTAGACCGGGAGCTGACGACACTCCAGCGTGTGACAGTTCTCGATGAGCGGGAAAAGAGAAGAAGGGTAGGGAAAAAAAAAAAAAAAAAGTCTGAGCGTGTGACGGAGTGGGTAGCGAGCCAAGCTGGCCCCGAATTGTTGGGCGCAGAGGGAGGAACAATCCTCCGAGAATCGTCAGCAAGATTACCACATCCGGAAGAAGCAGCGAATGAATTTCCAGAACGGCGAGAGCTAATTGCAGACGCAATCAGGAAATTGCAACAACAACTGCGCGACTGTCAGCAGCACCAGCAGCCGTCAGCAGATAAGTTAAGCGAGCTTGAGAATCAGCTCCAACTGTGTCAGCGGGGATTGAAAGGTGTTCGAGCTTGGCCGGAAGAATCAATCCGACTTCCGAAACCATTTCCGGAAGCATTGGGTGATGGTCCTACACATCCGACAGGAACGATTCCGAAGAGCAAGCGTGTTGTTGCCCAACCCAGTCAGCAGAAGCCATCCATGCAAGCGGATAGAAGGCAGCCAACGATAGAACCGGAATGTGTTGCGCCGGAACTGATGTTCAGACCTGAGCCTATTCCGACATCGTTAACTGTCGAGGAGCCAGTGCAAGTGCCGCAGAGACGGCAGCTGTTGCCGCCACAATCAACGAGGCAAATTGATAGCGGAGTTCCAGGCAATCCGAGGCCACTTGGGCCAACTCAAGAGCAGCGTACAGCGCGCCAAGTCTTCTCGGGGGATTTGCCAACGTTTTCCGGAAATCCCGCCGACTGGCCTGTTTTTATTAGCCACTACCAGTACACCACAGAAGCCTGTGGTTTCAACAACGGCGAGAACATGATTCGCCTTCAACGATGTTTGAAGGGTTCGGCATGGGAGTCGGTTCGTAACAGGCTTATACATCCGGGATCCGTGCCAGCAGCCATCAAAATGCTGGAGAAGCGTTACGGTCGACCGGATTTGATCATCGAGACCTTAATTGAGAAGGTTAGATCCACACCCCCGCCGAAGGCTGATAGACTCAACACTATCATCGACTTCGGGACACAAGTGCAGGGTCTCTGCGAACACTTGGAGGCCGCGGATTTGAACGATCATCTGAACAATCCCTCGCTGCTAAAGGAGTTGGTGAGAAAGCTCCCGACCGAATACCAAATGCTTTGGGGAAGATACATCAGAACGGTCGAGGCCGTGGACTTACGAACGTTCGGGACCTTCATGGATGAAACTGTCGACGATGCATACGCCGTGACGTCGTACACCGGCGAATCGAAAGCCAGGCAGTCGAAGCCTGAAAGATCCAAGCCGGACCGGAGTTTTGTGCACAGTGACGTCGCGGGAAAGTTTGAGAAGCCGAAGGAGCGGAGTAGCTGCCAAGGTGCAGCGGAGTTTAGGAAACGAGTTTTGACTTGTGCCGTGTGCCAGAAAGAGGGGCATAAGTCCAGAGAATGTCGATCGTTCCAGAAGATGACCGTCGACGACAGATGGCTTCGTATACAGAATTTGGGACTTAGTAAAACGTGCTTGTACAGTCATGGGACTCGTTCGTGTAGAAACAACACTCGCTGCGGCGTGGATGGATGCGATGCGCGTCATCACGCACTTCTTCATTCGGCGGAGAAACCAAAGGCATCCTACAGCTCTGGTCCGAATCCGATATCGAACTACGTTGTGCATCACGTTCACCAGTCGTCGTTTCCATCGTTACTGTACCGTGTTATTCCAATCACGCTCCACAACGGTAGTTTATCCGTCGATGCCTTTGCCTTCATCGACGAAGGGTCTTCGATAACAATGCTGGAAAAGAGTCTGGCAGAAAAACTTCAACTAAACGGGCACTCCCACCCGTTGTGCTTGCAGTGGACATCTTATGTGACGCGGATCGAGAACGATTCGAAACGAGTGACGTTCGAGATTTCCGGCATCAATAAATCAAAGCGGTACAAGGTTTCAAACGTCGGAACAACCAATTCCCTGAACTTACCAACACAGAGTTTGCCGTTCGAAGAACTCAAGTCACGTTTTAGTCATCTTCGAGGAATTCCGGTGGATGGTTACGAGAATGCCAGTCCGCAACTTCTCATAGGAGTTGACAATCTACGTTTGGTGGTTCCGCTCAAGGCGCGAGAGGGCGAAGTAGGAGATCCAACTGCGGTACGCACCCGCCTGGGCTGGTGTGTGTACGGTGGCAAGCACGACGAGTCAACGCCAACATTCAGTTATCACATTTGTGACTGTCAACATGATTCATCTTTAGACGAGGCAGTGAAGACTTATCTGACGCTCGACGAAGTTGGATCGAAAGTGTTCACGCCAGTGCTGAGTGACGAAGACACTCGAGCAACGAAAATTATGGAGGAGACTACAAAAAGAGTGGGCGATCGTTATGAGTCCGGCCTGCTTTGGAAGTACGACTTCGTAGAGTTTCCAGACAGCTATCCAATGTGTCTGAGAAGACTCCAATGTCTCGAAAGAAGAATGGGAAAAGAACCGGCGATGCGGGACAACATAGTGCGTCAGATCGAGGAATATCAGCAGAAAGGCTACTGCCATCGAGCGACTCCGGATGAGCTGCAACAGGCTGACCCCCGACGCACATGGTACCTCCCCCTCGGCGCGGTCACCAATCCCAAGAAACCCGGTAAGGTGCGGCTCATCTGGGACGCTGCAGCCAAAGTCGACGGGGTGTCCTTAAACGCGATGCTATTGAAAGGGCCCGACCAGTTGACATCTTTGCCTGCTGTATTATTTCGGTTCCGCCAGTATCCGGTGGCAGTTTGTGGAGACATCCGGGAGATGTACCACCAGATCCTGATTCGTGAAGCTGATCGAAGCGCTCAAAGGTTCCTGTGGCGGTCGGATCCGAACCAGCAGCCAGAAGTTTTCGTCATGGACGTGGCAACGTTTGGGTCGACCAGTTCACCAGCGACGGCCCAATACGTTAAGAATATCAACGCCCGCCTGTTCGCCGATAAGTATCCTGCAGCCGTCGAAGAAGCAATCAGTGGTCATTATGTTGATGACTATGTGACCAGTTTTCGGAGCGTGGCTGAGGCCAAAGAAGTTACGTCCCAGATGAGGGCGATACATCAACACGGTGGTTTCGAACTTCGTCAGTTCTGTTCGAACAGCGACGAGGTCATGCAGTTTCTTGGAGAGGTCAAGGCACATCCAGTGAAGAACATGTGCCCAACTAAGGGAGAAAACTCCGAACGTGTGCTTGGTATTTTGTGGGATACGGAACACGATGAGCTGCGGTTCCCAACGATGATGCGGGAAGACATGGTGAAGTTAATCGCTACACAGGAGAAACCAACGAAGCGACAGATACTCCGGTGTGTGATGACAATGTTCGATCCACTGGGTCTTCTAGCACCGTATCTGATCTTTGGCAAGATCATTATCCAGGAAGCCTGGCGCAAAGAGCTCGGCTGGGACGAACCGGTGGACGATGAAACGCACCAACAGTGGCTGAAATGGGTCCAAATGCTTGAACACATCAACGATATCGGCATCCAGCGATGCTATTTCCGAGAGGCGATCAACGAGGTCGAAGTTCACACATTTGTGGACGCCAATGAGTTTGCATATTCCTGTGTGACGTATTTCCGCTCAACGAACGCTGCTGGAGAAGTAAAGGTTGCGCTGGTAGGCGCGAAGTCCAAAGTTGCACCCCTGAAGGCGTGGTCGATACCGCGCTTAGAGCTGCAAGCGTGTGTGTTAGGTGCACGTCATATGCGAAGTGTCATCGAGGGACATTCGTTGTAGATCAAGAAGCGAGTGCTGTGGTCCGATTCCGGAACAGCGCTGAGCTGGATCAATGGAGATCCCCGAAAGTTTAATAGATTTGTATCGTTCCGAATCTGCGAGATCTTGGAGCTAACCACTCGGAAGGAGTGGAGATGGGTTCCATCGAAGAACAATCCAGCGGATGAGGCTACGAAGTACGGTTCCGGGCCTTATTTTGCCAAAAAGAGTTGCTGGTTCGCCGGGCCAAGTTTCTTAGTGCATCCTGAAGCGGTATTGCCAGTTTGGAAGGCTGCGCTTGCTGAAGCATACTACGAGCGACTTGATGACGAAAAGCTGCACACACTACTGGTCGAAGCCGAGTCGATCTTAAATAGTCGCCCCTTAACCTACTTGCCGTTGGATGCAGCTGAGAGTGAAGCCCTGACACCCAACCACTTCCTGCTAGGGAGTTCCGACGGTGTCCGTCAGCCGCCTACCGAAGATGTGTGTGACAACAAGTTGCTGGGGAATTCCTGGAATTTACTGCAGAGACAGCTGAATACTTTTTGGAAGCGCTGGACGAACGAGTATTTGCCGACACTGACGAGGCGAACGAAATGGTTTGACGAGGTGAAGCCCGTTGAACCAGGCGAGTTGGTTGTGTTGGTGGAGGATCGTAGGCGGAACGGATGGAAAAGAGGGCGTGTCCTGAAGGTGATTACGAATCCAGACGGCAGGTGTCGTCAGGCGATTGTGCAGACGAGTGATGGGACGTTTCGTCGGCCGCTATCGCGCCTGGCTGTGTTGGAGGTACAAGATCGTGGAACGCGGACCCCAGCCGGATTCCACCGGGGGGAGGATGTTGCCACAAGGGCAATTAGACCGGGAGCTGACGACACTCCAGCGTGTGACAGTTCTCGATGAGCGGGAAAAGAGAAGAAGGGTAGGAAGAATAAGAAAAGTTAGAATAGAAAAAAGGAGGGAAAAACCACATTTTTCAGTTAGACGTGAAAAAGGTTGATAGTTCGGAAGAGGAAATTATAGTAAGAGAAAGTGAAGCTTAAGTGGTCGCGCAAGGAGAATCGAGGTCGAGGTAGTCTCTATATTGCCAAATTAGGAACCGTAAGTCGAAACCTTTTGTAAATCCTTCTTCAATCTTAACACCTAACCTGTATTTGGTAGGACTGATTCTCTTCGGTCCAATCGGACCATATTATTGCTGTGCGGGTTTCGGATAGTTCGCTACAAGGCGATTTCGTGGAATTACGGTAACTGATTTGTTTAGTTTATTCCCTCCTCAGTAATAAATTGTTATTCCAAAATAGGATCCGAAACGTTGTACCCGGTTAGCGAGGAAGTCAAGCCAAGAGTCTGCTCGGTTGACTGATTGTAAGTGAGGTTAGGTATAGTTGAAATGTTATCTAAAACCTTTTTTTTTTTTTTTGTAAATTATTTATTTGAAACGGCTCATACCTTTAGGCTTTAAGGAGCCAAACTCGTTTTGTTTGATTACAATTGTGTACTTAGATCTAGTTCACTTTTTTTTTTTTGAAGAAAAAGAAAGTTAGAAAGGGAAATATGAAAATAAAGAGAATTATAGTCGAAGATCGATAGCTTTTAGGAAAAGGTATATCTCGAACATATAGTCCAAGTCCATCATACCTAATACATCCCTCACTGGAACGTCGGGTGGTTTTCCTCGGGCCCGAAGGGAATCTATAAAGTTCGCTCTGGCGAATAGGTGGTCCTCACACGACCAAACAATATGCTCGATGTCATGGTAACCTAGACCACATCCGCATAAATTGCTGCCAGCAATATTTAAACGATAGAGTACCGCATTCATGGAATAATGATTGGACATGAGACGGGAAAATATACGAATAAAATCCCGAGTCAGGTTCAATCTATTAAACCAGGGTTTAAGGCTTACCTTTGGGATAATCGAGTGGAACCACCGACCCAACTCATCCTCGTCCCATCTACGCTGCCAGTTGACAAGAGAGTTTCTTCGAGCCAAGAAGTAAAATTCGTTGAATACGATTTCACGCTGGTAAATGTTGCCTTCCATCGCACCCACTTTTGCAAGGGAATCTGCCCTCTCATTGCCTGCTATTGAGCAATGTGAGGGGACCCAGATAAAGGTGATAGAAAAGCAACGTCTTGATAAAGTGGTCAATATATCTCGTATCATTTCGAGGAAGTACGGCGTGAATTTTCCTGGTTTTATAGAGCGGATTGCTTCAACAGAGCTGAGACTATCAGTTATAATATAGTAGTGTTCAATAGGTCGTGTGGCGATACTATTCAAAGCCCAGTGAATAGCTGCTAACTCTGCAACATATACAGAGCATGGTGACTGGAGACTGTGAGATGCGCTGGATATTTCGTTGAACACTCCAAATCCTGTTGTTTCCTCTATAAGTGATCCATCGGTAAAGTACATTTTATCAGCATCGACGTGTCTATATTTAGCTTCGAAAATTCTTGGAATCAGAAGAGGACGATGCGGATCCGGGATTCCACGAATTTCCTGCTGCATAGACAAATCAAACTGGACAGAAGAATGATCGTAGTCTGGGCTACAAACACGAGTTGGAGAATACGAAGAAGGGTTTACCTGCATTGACATGAGGATATGGTATATAGACATAAATCTGGTTTGAACATTTTGCTCAAGTAACCTTTCGAAATTTACAATCACCAATGGGTTCATGACCTCACACCTGATGAGGAACCGAAGTGATAGTAAATTGAATCGATCTTTCAAAGGGAGTATTCCTGCCAAAACTTCAAGACTCATGTTGTGTGTTGAGGGCATACAGCCCAAAGCGATACGGAGACAACGGTATTGGATACGCTCTAGTTTGATGAGGTGAGTTTTGGCAGCTGACTGGAAACAGAAGCTACCATATTCCATAACGGATAGAATAGTTGTTCGATACAATTTGATAAGATCTTCTGGATGGGCTCCCCACCAGGTGCCAGTAATTGATCGGAGAAAATTGATTCTTTGTTGGCATTTTCCTTTCAGATACTCAATGTGGGCTCTCCAGGTACACTTGGAATCAAACCAAACCCCAAGATACTTGAAACTCCTCGATTGAGTGATCGTTCTGCCTAGGAGTTGAAGCTTAGGTTGAGCAGGTCTACGTTTCTTAGAGAAAACAACCATTTCCGTTTTCTGAGGGGAAAACTCAATCCCAAGCCCCAAAGCCCAGGAAGACAATCTGTCTAAAGTATCTTGTAAAGGCCTGTGCAGATGAGACTCAGTAGATCCTGTGACAGACACTACTCCGTCATCTGCAAGTTGTCTTAGAGTGCAGCCTTCAGAGAGACAGCTGTCGATGTCACTCACATAAAAGTTGTACAAAAGTGGACTCAAACATGAACCCTGTGGGAGGCCCATGTAAGATGTTCTTCTAACTGCAAAATCTCCGTGAGCAAAGTTCAAATGTTTCTCACAAAGTAAGCTGTATAAGATGTTGTTCAATAGAGGAGGCAGACCCCGGGAGTGCAACTTGTCTGACAAAACCTCTATTGAGACTGCATCAAAAGCTCCCTTTATGTCTAGAAACACTGAAGCCATTTGCTCACGTTTTGCGTACGCCATTTGTATCTCTGAAGACAGCAAAGCGAGGCAATCGTTTGTCCCTTTGCCCCTTCGAAACCCAAATTGAGTATCTGAAAGGAGACCATTTGTTTCTACCCATTTGTCCAAACGAAACAATATCATTTTCTCCATCAATTTGCGTATACAAGACAACATCGCTATTGGACGGTAAGAGTTGGGATCAGACGCTGGTTTTCCGGGCTTTTGGATAGCAATGACTCTCACTTGTCTCCAATCTTGGGGAACAATGTTATGCTCCAAGAATTGGTTAAATAAATTTAACAAGCGAAATTTTGCAGCATCCGGAAGGTTTTTCAACAAGTTAAATTTGATTTCATCAATTCCCGGAGCTGAATTGTTGCAAGAGAGGAGGGCAAGTGAGAATTCGACCATCGAAAAGCTTGAGTCTAGACCACTATCAGACCTATCAGGAGGCACGTTCCGGATTATTTTTTGCACAGGTGTAGAATCTGGACAGACTTTCCGTGCGAATTTAAATATCCACCTATGTGAATATTCCTCACTTTCATTTGTAGATGATCGATTACGCATGCTTCGTGCCACTTTCCACAAAGTACTTAAGGATGTTTCACGCGATAACCCACTGACAAAATTCCTCCAATACGCCTTTTTCTTCCCCTTGGTTAACTTTTTAAACTGATTTTCAAGGGAAACGTAAGCTTCAAAATGGACAAGAGTTCCATGTTTTCGAAATTCTTTAAATGCTGTTGATTTGTCCTTATAAAGCTTAGAACACTGAGGGTCCCACCATGGATTAGGAGGCCTTCGATGAATAGATGATTCTGGGATGGGTTTTGTTTGAGCGTCAACTGCACTATCGTGTATCAGACAAGAAAGAAAGTGGTACTCCTCCAAAGGAGGTAAAACGTGCATAGAGTCGATGGCGGTTTTAATTGTGTCCGAGTACTTTTTCCAGTCGATGTGTCTTGTAAGGTCATATGTCATATTTATTGTGTTCGAAGAGCTGACCCCATTGGTGATAGTAATTTCGATAGGTAAGTGATCACTACCATTCGGATCATGGACCTTCCACTGGCAATCAAATGATAGTGAATTTGAGCAGAGTGAGAGGTCAATTGCACTTTGTCTTGCAGGAGGTTTAGGTACCCGTGTTTTTTCACCCGTGTTCAATACTGTTAAATTGAAACTGTCGCAAATGTCATAGATAAGAGTAGAACGACTATCGTCAATTTGTTCTCCCCAGACAGTTCCATGTGAATTGAAGTCACCCAGGATCAACCTTGGCTCAGGGAGCACTGAGCACAGGTCCTCTAGGTGATTTCGATCCACTGCAACTCTCTGAGGCCAGTACAAACTGACAACACATAAGTCCTTACCTCTTATTGTTGTATGACATGCAACAGCTTCAATTCCGCCTGATAAAGGAAGGTGAATTCTATAAAAAGAGTGGCACTTATTGATCCCCAAAAGCACCCCTCCATAAGAATCGTCACGATCCAGACGGATAATATTAAAATTGTGGAATGAGATGTTAGATTGAGAAGATAGCCAAGTTTCGGACAATGCAAAGATATCACAGTTTGTTTTATGAAGTAAATAATTCAATGAATCCAATTTTGGAATAAGACTACGACAATTCCACTGTAGTACAGTGATATCTCCGACCTCTCGGCGTAAATTAGCCATCGAGAGATACAAACACTGAAAGGAGGGGCCAAGTTTGCATCAATTGCTTTAAAAATGTCTTTAATACAGGAAGCATTGCAAATACAATGTCTTTCACGGGTTCTGATACATTAAAACACGAAAAAAATCCGTTCAAAATGTCAGTCAACTTAAAGAGCCCAGACTGAGTCGTTGATTCTGGCATCACGTTTGGGGTTTGGGTTTGCGAAGCTCCCGCAGCTGTTGGTTTATTCTGCAGTGGTACATTTCCGCGGAAACCTGGAGGAACTTGTTTTTCCTTTTCAGCAGCAGTCGACTTTTTCTCGTTTCTATTTGAAGAGACAACCGTAGCTATTTTAGCTGGTATTTTCGGAGAAGGCGCCTTTGTTCGCTTCCGAGAGCCTCCTGCAACGAAGACTGGCTGAACTTCATCAGCCGTATCTGTGTCTTCATTGTCAACTGACAGCACAGAAAAAATGTTACAGGTCTGAGGTTGGACCGGTGGAGAGGCGCTCTTTAATATGGCGGCATAAGAACGCTTGGAGCGTTCTTTTAAAGAGCGCCTCTGTTTATCCCAGCTTGCCTGAAATGCCTCGCAGGAGGAGATATCATGGGGTGAGCCCCCGCAATAGACGCATTTTTGCTCAACTGCTGAGCATGCTCCTTCCCCATGATTCTCCCCACAATGCAAGCATCGCTTCTTGTTGCAGCAATGCGAAGCAGTATGCCCCAACTTGATGCAATTCTTGCATTGCATTGGGCGAGGCACATAAAGGCGTACTGGAAGCCTTAAAATTCCGTCAATCAAGACGTAATGAGGGAGGGCTGTTCCTGCAAATGTAACCCGAATCGAGGCTGAAGGCGAATACTTGGTAACGCCATCAACGACGGAGGCAGTCATGAGTTGGCGACAATCCAAGATTCCGACCGAAGTCGAATCAAGGCTCTTGAACTTACCTACGCCGTGAGACTTAACGTATTCAGCCTCCAAACTCGATTCGGTGATCACACCCTCGATCTCTACGTCTCGAGATGGAATATAGAGCTGATACTCTAAATTAAAAAAATTACTGGCAAGAATTCCGTTTGCGGCCTTCCGGTCGGCCACAACAACGCGCAATTTGTTCGGACGTACTTTGGAAACACTGGTAACGGAGGGCCACCTAGCCAGATCTTTCGTGATCTGCACTAAATTTAATGGTTTTCCGTTAGTTTTGGGCCGGATGAAAACCACCCCCGGCCCAGAAGAGGATGAATTATCAGGATAAACTCGGAGTCGGGTTGTTTTTCCCGCAGCTGCAGATGGAGTAGCAATATCAACTGGCGGAGAAGGAGGAGCATTCGAAGAACCAGCTACAGCTGAATCCTCCAGATGCTCCTCATCCTCATAGATGATTTGCTCACCATCCACCTCTGGCGGGTCCGACCCCCCGCCTTCGCTCATATTTCATGAAAATAAAAGCGAAGCTCAATTTGATCGAAATATATAATAGAGAAAAAATAGAATTAGAAATAGAGAAAAGTAAGAAAAGTATAACAAACTTGATTTTTGTTTTGATTGGCTCCTTCAGTGGTGATCCCAACCACGTGGTCCTTCTTCGAAGATGGCTGCCACGTCAAGTCTCGGCTCGAGCAAGAACGACCAGATTGATGATGATGATGAGTCAAACAATGGCGGCGGCCCTCGTGGTGACCAGTTGAGGGCAGTCAGCTAGCCAGAAAAAAACCTTTTTTTTTTGTCGACCAACACTATAATAGCACCACTTTGGCGAGCTGGGGTCTGCCTTTGGCAGAAAAACGTATAGCGCGGTACAAAACACCGTATTAAACGCCCGAACGGAACGAAACACCCGGATATATTGGACGAAATCTCGAAACGCGACTGTTCACTATGAGCGATACGAGACGAATGATCTAAAACCTTTATATATTTTTAGATTTGAAGTATCCTTTCGTTTTGTTCATTGGGATAAACACTGTCGAACACAGTTCGCCCGGCACTTTTGACTCTCGCTAACAGTGATTGTGTAGTTTGTTATTGCCTATAAGTTTGAAAAATAAATGCTTTGACGAATATTTGGCAATTAAGGCGAATAGCAAACAATCAGCTTAAAATAATGAATAATGTTTGATAGAAAATGAATCTTAAGAAAGAAATATTTTTGAAATTGCTAAACCAACAGTTTGATTTAAAAGAAATCGCCTTGTACAAAGTTATTTAATATTTGCTATTGAATTTCAAATGTACGACACAGTTTAATAAGAGTTGCAGGAAATCTTCTAGCGGTTTATCGAGGACTATAATGTGATGGCTATTTACATAGCGTTTTTGGTTTTCGAATGAGATAGAAGGGGAATGTGTTAGCCCATGTGACGCAGCACGGAAGAGTTGCCAGGAGGCCTACATGAACAGTTCTACTTACAATCGGTGTCCGTAGCCGTTCCCTGCAGCCTCAGGATGCTTTCATTCATATTGACATTGACATCGCCCTTTTTTATGATACCCATGACCAGGTCATAGGTCAGCCCCGGATTGGACATCTCCGCCTTGGTCAGGGCCGCCCTCAGCGTCTGGGAAGCAACCACATCGCGACGTTCCAGCTGAAACGAAAGAAAATGATATAAAATAACTTGTTACTTATCGAATTTTCAGCTTTACAGCTATAATTTACGTTAAACCTATGAAAGTTGGCAGTTGTATCACGTTGTATCAAAGAAATAATGACACCGAAGAATCAAATAAGTTGAACCCCAATAAACATTTGATAGGGTTTTGATAAAAAAAGAGTTTAAACTGATTTCAAATTACCAAATACCTATTATTTTAAAAAAAATGGAACAAAATTTAAAGACCAATAAACTTTTCACTTCATTACAAAAAATTCGATAAAAAATACTTAAGAAATTAAATTTAATATTCTTAACTTGTTCTTCATAAGGAATTGTTTTAATAATTTTGAATAATTAATGAGACCTAGGAATTTAATCTGTAAAGGTATAGAATATTTTATATAATCGAATTAAGTTCAACTCTAGCGATCTCCGAAGGCAAACCCTCTACCCAGTTGAAAAAGTGGAACCTGTACTTTTTCTTCCGGGAGCAACTTTTTAATCCACTCGCCGTCACCTAATTTCCTCCCACCTAATAAAGCAACTCACCTGTGACAAAATGGGACGTATCAGAATCGGTAGGACTAGGGAACTGACCACCGGAGTGTCATCTCCCATTGTCATTGCTCGTTTTTCGCGCTCCGTTTTCTGTCCGTTCTAGGGCCTGGTAGGATCGAATCTGTGCCACCAGGAAGTGATATTTTCTTCTCTCGCTTTACTGGCTCTGATGAATGAAAATTTTTGTTTGCTTTTTCAATGATTCACCACCACACAACAACCATCACCAATTCGGACTTTTGGAAGGGTTTGCTTATCTGGGGAAAAAGAATTTTCACTGTCCTGCAACTAGCGAATCAAACCACACCTGGCCCCATCCGCTGGGACAGTATTTCCGGAACGCGTTTAGCTATGATTTAAACCAATTAACACGCGCTATCGACACGGAATTTACGGACAAAATAGCGAACTGTTGCTGCGGGACGACGACGGGGTCTTCGAAAAACGGGTTCACGTAAATATTTTCATTTGACACATTGCACTTTTTTCTTTCGCGATCGTCACGGTTAGAGCTCGTAGCCGTTTCGAGAAATTGAATGAAAAATACACATTATATTTCGTGCGTCATCACAATCCTGTCGTTGATAAAAAAATTTGTTCAATAGGAGGCTTTGGAAATAAATAAGCTGATATTTAAGACGTTTGTTCCCTTGGAAAGATCCCCCTTATTCTGCGCCGCGCGTGAGGTGACGATAGTCGAATCACCCTAGTCGCTTTAGGTGAGAAACGTCTTTTAGAATGAACTTTTTGAGTTCTTATCCTAATCTAGTAGTCAGCTGGGCATGAACCTCTGTCACATCGGCTTCGGGAATAAGGTGACAAGATTCACGTTGTATACTATATTTTAAAACTGTATTATAAACATTCATAAAATTTCTAAATATATACATTTAATGTTTTAAGTATCGCATATATTTAAAATTACTCGAAAATATTTTGAATTATTTTATTCATTTCCTTAAATAAAAATATCAAAAAGTGTTTAGTTTTTATCAAGTTTGATTGGATGTTTTGAGCTTTCATACAGGTTTTCTTGTTTTGATTCAACTGGTTTCTGTAACTTTTTTTTAATGTACCGCAATAAATGAATAAATTTAACACATTTAAAATCAAAAATTTGTTTCAGCCACCTTGAATAATTTCAAACATGTTTCCGTGATTTTCCGTGCAGCTATTTTGGCCGCCGCTGCGGGCGGCTAAAAACTTTTATGCTTGAATCCACCCCTGCAAAAGTCACAACAACGGCGCATAACTGCAGCATAACTTCGCATTCGCACGTTGTTTTGCATGAGCTGCAGTTATTTGTGAAGCACCCAGTCTAGTCTGAAATTAGTTATTTTACGGTCGAATCTGCATTTTACGGACATTTCGGAACGCTTTTCTTCCACTTGTGTTCTAAGTGCTCCTCGAGGATTTGAGTTGGGACCGGATAATTCAAATAACAGCCTCACAATTCACGACAAAATGTAAGTTGACAAAGCAACCCTAACCTATCTACCTGAGAAAAGTAGGTAACTCGAGATGTCTTTCCGGTTTTTTCGGGTTATTTCTTTTCAGGAGAAATTTCAATTCCCCAAAATTTGGGAACTCACTAGGTAACGATTCCGATGACGATGACTTCGATTCGGGTACCGAACCGGAATTTATAGTGGAACCGTACGCCATCGAGGAGTTCCCAATCATGGAAGAGTATGAGGTTGACGACGATGATGATGCCAATGAGGAGGACGAAGAGTCGGATTACGATCCGAACGAGGATATTATTATTGGCACCTCATCCAGCAGCAGCGACGATTCAGAATCGGAACGGGACGAACCGAAGCAGGAGAATGGTGAGTAGAATGAATGGGGGTTAAATATGTTTAATGATTTCAGTAAGTAATTTTAACTTGTCTTCTAAAGGTGAGGATAGCACGACCAGGGGTGCTCCTGAGAAAAGATTGGTCGATGATTACGATGAAGAGATGGAAGAAGATGAGGTTATAAAGGCCATCATCACCGAAATCAAGAAGCCTCGCTCGAAGCCACCGGATATAAAAACTGAAGACTTCGTGACGGATCTTTGCTTTCATCCGGATCAGGATCTGTTGGCAGTTGGTACGACCACCGGAGATTTGCTGGTCTATTCGTTTACCAACGATGAGTGTACTCTGAAAAACACCCACGAAGTACATTCGAAATCGATTCGTGATATCGAATTCAACGACGACGGAACCATTTTGATTTCGACCGCTCGAGATCGATCCATAATGGTGACAGACGTTGAGACGGGCAAGCTGAAACGCTTCTGGGACAATGCCCACGAGGAACCGGTCTACACAATGAGTATCATTAGCGAGCACACGTTTGCTACCGGAGACGATGATGGAGTGCTAAAGCTGTGGGATCTCCGACAGAACGAGCCGATATTCAAACTCAAAGAGGTGGAGGACTTTATCTCCAGTATAGCAACCAACGACCAGCGAAAGTATCTGCAAATGTGTAGCGGAGATGGATATTTGACAACAATCAGCATACCTCAGAGGTGAGACTCGTGTTTACATTAAGAACTGTTGTTAAAATTTTTAATGAAACATCTTTACCAAACACAGGAAAATGTACGTTCAGTCGGAGCCATACGAGGAAGAGCTCACCTGTATGGGCGTTTTCCGGAATGACAGTAAACTGGTGGTGGGTTCATCGAAAGGAAACTTTTACACCTTCAACTGGGGCCAGTTCGGTTACCATTGTGACGCATTCACCGGCCCGAAAGCTGGTGTCAATAAAATGGTTCCCATTACCGAACGAATAGCTGTGGTCGGAGGCGAGGATGGTTTTCTGCGGGCAATGCATATGGTACCGGGCCGGGTGCTCGGAATCGTGGGGCAACATACGCTGGCGGTGGAAACGATCGATATCAACAGCACCGGGGAGCTTATTGCGTCCAGTTCCCACGATAACGATATTCGGTTCTGGAACATCAAGTTTTTCGAAGAATTCGACGATATCAAGTACAACAGTAAAGCGGACCGGAAAGCGATGAAACACAATCTGCCATCCTCTCACCACACCGACGCAAAAGACTTCTTCTCGGATCTGGCAGGACCTAGCGAGGAGGCGAGTTAAGAGGTATACCATTTTTTTTTCGCGTTTCTTTTTACATTTTCTGTCTACACAGTCGATTGGTGTTCAAACTGGAAGCAAACAACAATTGTACAGACAGTTTTCACGTTTCGTGTCTATATCTTTGGATACATCTAAAATAAACTGTTATTCGTTTGAATCAAAGTTAGCTTTAAATTGTGGTTTTTCATCGGATCTTCGAAACACCATTCTATGTAAATCTGAATCATGAATTTGAAAACAGAACTTCCATTCGTTGAAAAAAAATCTAAATCTGTAGTCTGATACAAGTATTTTGAATCTCAATCTTAAAGTCAGAAATTTGAAGTGTAAAATCTGGATTTAAAATTTAAATCAGTCAGGCGTTTTTTTAACAATCCGAAATCTTAATGTGAAACTGACTTATAATCAGAACTCGGAGTCTGAAATTGGATTTTAAACATAAATTTAAAATATCTATCTCAAATTTGAGTTGAAGTCCTGAATGTGAAATTTGAATCAAAACTTAAGATATGAATCTGAAATCTATACATATAATCTGAATCTGTTATCTGGAAATTGCACCGGAATCATAAGAATGAGTCTGTAATATGAAATTTGTTCTACAAAGGTGAAACTAAAATCCAAGTTGGAATTCTTAAATCTGAAATCATAACATTTCATCAGAAATCTGGATTTTATACTGAAATTTGAAGCAGTTATCTGGTTTCTGTAAATTAAACGAACTCTAAAATCCAAATTTGAAACTTTGGAAAAGTTTTATATTCGTATTTAAGATTCAAGTTCAGATTTCAATTTAAAATTCAGATTCAGCTTTAGTATCTAAATTCAGATATAGTATCTAGATTTAGTAATTCGATTCAGATTTTAGATTGCAAATTCAGATTTCGATTCAAATTTCAGATTTCAGATTTAGACTTCAGATTCAGATTTAATTTCAGATGTCTGATCTCAGATCCAGATTTCAGATTTAGTTGATTTTTTTGCGTTCTGTTATTTTTGCTTGCTTATTATTAATTGACTTTTTTTATCATGTTCTAAATTTTTAATTTTAATTCTTCATTTTCCTGTCTATTTTTTCTCTTCTGTTTTTGATATGTTTTGTTTTTTATTCTTTTTTTACTTCGGACTTTTTCGCTACGTTCTTCCCTATTTCTTTTTTTTTATTTTCTATTTATTGTAATTTGTTCTCATATTTTTCTCATGTTTTCTTTTTTTATTAGAGTGCTTTACCGTTAATTCTAGTGTCTTTAGACAAAAGCTTTAAAAGAAATTAGTAAAATAGGACAGTTATGCATAAACTGACTGATGTTTCATTTCAATTTTGAAGCTCCGTGGCGACGAAAGCTCGCATGAAAAGCTTCGGAAAATGTGCTGATGATGATGTTTTGAAAGCCGCATGGTTTGTTTCGTTTGTTTGGTTCTCTGTAAAACACAAAAATGGCCCATCGCGGTTGCTTCCCGTCGTATACTGTCGTATACACATTTTGAACATATATGGAATCGATCAAATATTACGTAACGAAACTTTTGTTCAATTTTTACTCTACCCGATTCCGACATACCCGATTTCTATCTACAATCTACACGCAGCATAACAATATGATACGTATTCCTCACTAAACGTGTCACGTAATATGTGGATGATACCTATAACGAATGAGCTGCGAATGAGATGAGAGTAAATTGCACTTTTACAGTGTACAGCAAACACAGCTCCACATCTCGGGGAAGCGATTCGAATTCGAGAGTGCGATTTTCATTCAACGATTCGTGCACATATGTATACTTATCGTCATCGACATATAACCAGCATAAAAAAGGGGGTGAAAAATTTAGTGCAGTCGATGAATTGTCGCCGCGGACTGAAGTGAGTGATTCTGCTGTGCTGGTCCAGCCAGAGAGAAAAAAAATCTACTAAAGCAAACGCCAATAATCTCGATTGTATCCGCTTCTAAGCAATCGGCATCCACCATCGGGTAAGGGAACCGGAAATGATGGACGGCTGCTGTTGGCGTAATCATTTGGATTAGCGGCGTGCCTGTCTACTGCATTACCGCACACACCAGTTTCTGTTTTTCTATCGTCAACACTTTTCCTCCTGTATCTGTCATGGTTTTCCTGTCATCGCCGATGTAAGAACGGTTCTGGTTCCGGTTTTCCAATTTCGTTCTTCTGTCTGACTGCTGTCTACGAATTCTTAACCCTGTCGACTTGGTAAGTATGGTTGTTTTAGAGAAGGCGACTTATTAATAATAGGTTTTTATTTTACAGTCATTTTGTCATCTAAACTTGCATCGATTACTGAAACGAGTGACACCGGATAAATTTTTGTGAGCGAGCGCGCGGGGGCGTGAAGGTTAGGCTTAGAGGAGAAGCGAAATTAGAATCTGCCTTGAAAGATGGGGGTCAAGTTACGATTTTCACCGCGACAGATTTACGGTTTTGTGGCCTACGCCGGGCTGATGGTGTTTTTGTTGTGGCCCGGGCGTTTTGCCAGCCGGTACGAGTACATTGAGGGTGAAGAAATCTACGACCAGCTCGTCCGGAAGACCACCAAAAATGTCAGCCTGATGCGTAACGGAGTCCGTTGCGATTACAGCGACGTGATCGAAGAAAACGTGTACCTATATCGGAGGCCTTTCACCGAAGAAATTATCAACAACAATATCCGACTGGGTGGCGAATGGTACCCGGAAGATTGTCTTCCCAGTTTTAGTACGGCCGTCATTATTCCGTACCGGCAGCGGGAACAGCAGCTGAATCAGTTCCTGATTTACATGCACAACTTCCTTCGGAGGCAAAGGATTCACTATCGGATTTTCATAATAGAACAGTACGATCCGAAACCGTTCAACCGGGCTAAGCTGTTCAATATTGGAGCCCTGATTGCCATGAAGCTCGATTACCCATGCCTCGTCATGCAGGATGTGGATCTATTGCCACTGCATCTGGGTCATCTGTACGCCTGCAGTCAGCAACCCAGGCACATGTGTTCCAGTCTCGATGTGTTCCGGTATAATCTGCCCTACAAGGGCCTTTTCGGAGGGGCCATAGCAATTCAGAGCCAACAGTTTCTTAAGGTGAACGGCATGTCCAACATGTTCAGCGGTTGGGGTGGGGAAGATGACGATTTCTATGCCCGGCTCCAGAACAAGGAAATCGACATCTGTCGGTTCAGCCCGGACTTCAGCCGCTACACGATGCTGAAGCACCACAAGGAGACACCGAACAAAGACCGGGTTGCTTTCCTTCGCAATGGGCACCTGAGATACCACACGGATGGTTTGAACTCGCTAGTGTATAAGGAAGTCGGTTTTAAGATGCACAATTTGTTTACGCACGTGCTCGTCGAGACGTAGGTCGTGATTTTTGCGGACCATGTGAGGCATGAATTGTGATAGAATTTTGTGATTTAGCTGCTACAATTATTAGCCCCGAGCAAACGATTTCGGTACTCTTTTTCGGATGTTCCATCGACTGAAACACTTCCGGTAAACGATTTGATTTTGAATCCTGACATATGTATGGAAGAGGCAGTCTTTCAGTTGCATCAAATTTGTTTAAAGTAACAACACTGCTATCTATTTTTGAAATTGTCACAATTTTTTACAGATATCCTGTGTTAAAAAGTTGAAATTTGCTTCCCGAATTAGGCAAACACATATTTAGTTTAAATGGTATTTCAATATTGATAAGGCTTCAAAATTCTTATTTTGTCAGTTGTGAATCCTTATTTATAGGCATAAATTTCTCAAACCTTTGTTCTCAAAATTTAATTTCACACTTTAAAAGTTATCCACTTGACATCAGTTTAGTTATAGACAAAATAAGTCTCCAGAAAAAAAACAGATTTTCAGAGAAGCTATTAAAATAAAAAAAAACTTTATGGCAAGCGTTGATACAAAATTTGCAGAGTTTGAATTTAAAATCTCCGGCGTTGACCTAGATTGATGATTGATTTATTTTCAACTGAATCAGATTAATCTGATGAGCCTAAAACTCCACAAAGTAAAAAACTAACAAAATAGGCTTTCATGTTGAATTTGTTGCCCTGATATGCTTCAGATCTTATGGAACATTCGATCGCAACCAATTGGATTTTTTCCAAGGCTTCAAGACCCGAAGGTTGTTAATCTAGTTCAGTTAATAGGTGTGAGTCAAAAATGTTCTAGGTCAACAGTAAAGCTATTCGCATGTTCTACCCTCTAGGTATAATCGCGGAGTTGTATCCCCAATATTAAACCGATAGGTCAATAATTTTCAAGTGGTATTAATTACACATTTAAATACACAGTCAATTGGCTGTTGAAGTACTGACGAGGATTTAACTGGTACCTTTATACCGGATCACATAATTCGATAGAGACGAAAATACCAAGTGTGATAACAGCAGCAAATTATATACGCTGATAGCGAGCGCCATACGATAAGCGTACCGACTCTATTTTGACTTGATAGGTAGTAAACAATAATCGAATGCTGATAAAAGGTAAAAGTACGCACACGACGCGAACAGGGAGACGAGTGCTGATTGATTTATAACCGATCGCTAAATGCTTACCAAAAAGCAATAAATAACGATATTGTTTTAGTGTTTTCTATGTAGTATGTTCAGCAGGTTTTATCTTGAAATTTTAATCCACTTGAAGCTAATGGCCCATTTGATTTTATGATTTGAATCTTATTAATATCGTCATCGGCTGGAAACCAACAACGCTTGATTACAAACGCCATAAGAGTGTTTGTTAAATCATTTATTCTGAAAATTTATTCCACTAGTACGCAGTACATTTTTAGTCTAGTTTTAACCATACCTTTTAAGTATCTTATTACCGACTTACTTATTCACTCTAGTCCACTGTAAGATAAGTTGATCCCAAACGGGTCCTTTAAAATAATAAACCTATTTGACTAGTAGATTTTGAGAATCTTGTTGTTCAGTTGTTAGTTGCCTTATTTCACAAACCCGTAGCTCGTAAGTAGGATATACAAATTTGCGGTAACCGTAAAATCAATTGTTAAAGAAATAGGTAACTACAACAACACTCACTCTAATCTATAGACAGAGAAAAACACGCCCAAGTTAAACTCTTCTTATGCTTGAAAGTAATCTAGACCAGTCACAACTACACTACTGTTTTAAAATGTTCTCCCTTTTCTCCATATAAGTATATAGAAGGACTTAAAAATGTTGTCGCTCATTTTTCGGTGCACTCCATAGAAAGTTTCTTCGATAGTCGTCGAAACTTATAGTCGCAGCAGCATACTTTCAACACACTTTAAACAGAAAACTTAACTTTTTCGCTCTTGAAGATAAACCTATAATAGTACTTATAGACTTACGTTCAGAGGCTTAATAAAGCTAATACATTTTATAAAGTAAAAATGATAAAAAATACAAACAGTTTTCCAGCTGAAGAAGTAACGTGTAGCTTAAAATTGTTATAAAAAATTGTAGGAGAATGAAGATACCAGCTTCACTCAAGTGGTCGAATTTTGAAACACATTGTTGAACCGTTAGCTTCACCTGCGGGTTGAGATCAGAACTAAAAAAAACATTGTTTTTCCGAGCCTAGCAAGATACCTAAGAATAAATGTAAAAATATTAAAAAACAAAAGGTTCTTTTTTGTATCAGCTTTGAGAACATTGCATGACTCGGGTCACTTTTCTATGGGTTTCTTCTCGCAACCAGAAGGTGTCAGCACGGTAAGCCTTAAGCTAGAACACAATCTGCGCATCAATGGTTTATGTCTTCACTACAAATTCCTACTACAGCGCCTCTATTAGATTATAAATGCACTAGAGTGGTGGCCGTGTCGAGTATGATTTTCAAATGAATTCAGAATCTTTAATGTATTATTAAATAAATCGATTCTCAAATGTTGAATTTTAATATCGATTATCCAAAGTTAATCTGAAAACAGAAACAGAAATTTTTACAATCAAGTTTACAGAAATTTACATGATATCAAATCGAGTTGAGAATTTGCAATATCGAGTATTATCTTATATTTTAAATTTTGATTGTCTTGTATGCATTGATGAGGGTTATACAAAAATTACAAAAATGACAAAAATCAAAAATGACAAAAATAAAAAAAAAATACAAAAATGACAAAAATGACAAAAATGACAAAAATGACAAAAATGATAAAAATGACAAAAATGACAAAAATGACAAAAATGACAAAAATGACAAAAATGATAAAAATGACAAAAATGACAAAAATGACAAAAATGACCAAAATGACAAAAATGACAAAAATGACAAAAATGACAAAAATGACAAAAATGACAAAAATGACAAAAATGACAAAAATGACAAAAATGACAAAAATGACAAAAATGACAAAAATGACAAAAATGACAAAAATGACAAAAATGACAAAAATGACAAAAATGACAAAAATGACAAAAATGACAAAAATGACAAAAATGACAAAAATGACAAAAATGACAAAAATGACAAAAATGACAAAAATGACAAAAATGACAAACATGACAAAAATGACAAAAATGACAAAAATGACAAAAATGACAAAAATAACAAACATGACAAAAATGACAAAAATGACAAAAATGACAAAAATGACAAAAATGACAAAAATGACAAAAATGACAAAAATGACAAAAATGACAAAAATGACAAAAATGACAAAAATGACAAAAATGACAAAAATGACAAAAATGACAAAAATGACAAAAATGACAAAAATGACAAAAATGACAAAAATGACAAAAATGACAAAAATGACAAAAATGACAAAAATGACAAAAATGACAAAAATGACAAAAATGACAAAAATGACAAAAATGACAAAAATGACAAAAATGACAAAAATGACAAAAATGACAAAAATGACAAAAATGACAAAAATGACAAAAATGACAAAAATGACAAAAATGACAAAAATGACAAAAATGACAAAAATGACAAAAATGACAAAAATGACAAAAATGACAAAAATGACAAAAATGACAAAAATGACAAAAATGACAAAAATGACAAAAATGACAAAAATGACAAAAATGACAAAAATGACAAAAATGACAAAAATGACAAAAATGACAAAAATGACAAAAATGACAAAAATGACAAAAATGACAAAAATGACAAAAATGAAAAAAATGACAAAAATGACAAAAATGACAAAAATGACAAAAATGACAAAAATGACAAAAATGACAAAAATGACAAAAATGACAAAAATGACAAAAATGACAAAAATGACAAAAATGACAAAAATGACAAAAATGACAAAAATGACAAAAATGACAAAAATGACAAAAATGACAAAAATGACAAAAATGACAAAAATGACAAAAATGACACAAATGACACAAATGACACAAATGACAAAAATAACATAAATGACAAAAATGACAAAAATAACATAAATAACAAAAATGACAAAAATTTGAAAAATTACAAAAATAACTAAAATGACAAAAATTATAAAAAATACAATCATTATAAAAATTACAAAAATACAAAAATTACAAAAATTTCAATAACTACAAAAATTACAAAAATTAAAAAGAATTATAAAAATTACAAAAGTTACTAAAATACAAAAATAACAATAAATACAATAATTACAAAAATTGCAAAAATTACAAAAATTACAAAAATTCCAAAAATTACAAAAAATACAAAATTACAAAAATTACAAAAATTACAAAAATTACAAAAATTACAAAAATTACAAAAATGACAAAAATGACAAAAATAACAAAAATGACAAAAATTTGAAAAATTACAAAAATTTCTAAAATGACAAAAATTATAAAAAATACAATCATTATAAAAATTACAAAAATACAAAAATTACAAAAATTACAAAAATTACAAAAATTACAAAAACTACAAAAATTACAAAAAATACAAAAAATTATAAAAATTACAAAAATTACTAAAATTATGAAAATGACAAACGTTACTAAAATACAAAAATATCAATAAATACAATAATTACAAAAATTGCAAAAATTACAAAAATTACAAAAATTACAAAAATTATCAAAATTATAAAAATTACAAAAATTACAAAAATTACCAAAATTACAAAAATTACAAAAATTACAAAAATTACAAAAATTACAAAAATTACAAAAATTACAAAAATTACAAAAATTACAAAAATTACAAAAATTACAAAAATTACAAAAATTACAAAAATTACAAAAATTACGAAAATGACAAAAATAACAAAAGATTACAAACATTACAAAAATTACAAACATTACCAAAATTACAAAAATAACAAAAATGACAAAGATGACAAAAATGACAAAAATGACAAAAATGACAAAAATGACAAAAATGACAAAAATGACAAAAATGACAAAAATGACAAAAATGACAAAAATGACAAAAATGACAAAAATGACAAAAATGACAAAAATGACAAAAATAACAAAAATGACAAAAATGACAAAAATGACAAAAATGACAAAAATGACAAAAATGACAAAAATGACAAAAATGACAAAAATGACAAAAATGACAAAAATGACAAAAATGACAAAAATGACAAAAATGACAAAAAAGACAAAAATGACAAAAATGACCAAAATGACCAAAATGACAAAAATGACAAAAATAACAAAAATGACAAAAGTGACAAAATTGACAAAATTGACAAAATTGACAAAAATGACAAAAATGACAAAAATGACAAAAATGACAAAAATGACAAAAATGACAAAAATGACAAAAATGACAAAAATAACAAAAATGACAAAAATGACAAAAATGACAAAAATGACAAAAATGACAAAAATGACAAAAATGACAAAAATGACAAAAATGACAAAAATGACAAAAATGACAAAAATGACAAAAATGACAAAAATGACAAAAATGACAAAAATGACAAAAATGACAAAAATGACAAAAATGACAAAAATGACAAAAATGACAAAAATGACAAAAATGACAAAAATGACAAAAATGACAAAAATGACAAAAATGACAAAAATGACAAAAATGACAAAAATGACAAAAATGACAAAAATGACAAAAATGACAAAAATGACAAAAATGACAAAAATGACAAAAATGACAAAAATGACAAAAATGACAAAAATGACAAAAATGACAAAAATGACAAAAATGACAAAAATGACAAAAATGACAAAAATGACAAAAATGACAAAAATGACAAAAATGACAAAAATGACAAAAATGACAAAAATGACAAAAATGACAAAAATGACAAAAATGACAAAAATGACAAAATTGACAAAAATGACAAAAATGACAAAAATGGCAAAAATGACAAAAATGACAAAAATGACAAAAATGACAAAAATGAAAAAAAATGAAAAAAAAATGGAAACAAATGACAAAAATGACAAAAAATGACAAAAATTTTAAATAATACAAAAATGACAAAATTTTCAAAGATGACAAAAATTGCAAAAATGACCAAAATGACAAAAAAAATGACGTTAAAGGCATAAAAACTACATTGGCAAAATGTCAAAATGACAAGAAAGTCAAACATGACAGAAACAACAAAAATGACAAAAAAATGACAAATATGACAAAAAAAAAATCACAAAAATTTCAACACCCTTTCAAGTCGGAAAATCCATACAAAACCTTTGTCAATCAGAGCTGGCGAACTCTAATAGGTCAACTGATCCTCAAATCGATCGATTTCTTTCCATTGTGAAATAAATCACGCCGATTTGATCTGGGTAGGTCGAAATGCCGAATGGCGCCAACCAAACACCTGGCCAGGAACAGGTTGATTCCGACTGGCTGTCCCAATCAAATGTATGATTTGTTTCCTTGTATTTAGTTATGGGCGACTTCAAAAATCCACGCCACTCTTTAACAGCATGATTGACTGACTGAGTATGACTATGAGCTGAACGCTTCGAGGGACGATGCCGATTTAGTATAGTCACACTCAGAAAAGCTTCAAGTATACCTTTCGGTTATGGAGGGTGTAGTGAGGTACCTGAATATTACTCAATGATCTCTGATTGAGATTTGATTTTATTTTTTGTCGTCATGTTCGGCATCGGATTGGCGCGACTCGAGATCGAATCTTGCATCTCTTTACCCCCGTTTCTTTCTTTTTTTTGCTTACTTCCCGAGTACCGTTCTACAACTAT
>NC_073692.1:69397107-69416781 GCF_029784155.1 Uranotaenia lowii | reverse complement strand
GGACTTTCAGTACACCTAATAAATAATAACAAAAATTCTCATCATTAAAAATTTATTCGAATATCTAAACATTGATAAGAAAAATTCAAAAAATGTTACATATTTCAACCTTCGACGATTTTTTTTTCGTTGAATTCCATTGTAAACAAAACAAATACCATGACAAAAAATGACAGACATTTTAGACATGTCGCTTCGAATTCCCAGGTAGGGTTTCTTCAAAACACCTAGAAGTATCTTGAACGGTGCGTTAGAATGAGTTTAGCAAACGTTTTAGACTTTTTTGAAAGAAGTTGCATTAATAGCGCTTGGAAGTTCCGTTATCTATATTTTAACCTTTCAAAAGGCGATGGAAGATCCTAAGCAGTGTTCGGAAAATCGCTCAAGAAAAGCAATCAGGAATGGTTTCTAGCTAGAATGATGCTACCTCCGAGTGCTGTGATACGCACGTGGTAAAAGTACCCATTGAATATATGTCGAAAATCAACACTAACTTGATACAAGAAGATATACCATGCCCCACCGGAGGCTACCGTTGCTATTCGTCACGTGGCTAATCGACGGTGATCGACATACTTGGTGATACATTTTGAACGTCGCTCCCTCAATCATTCCCGAACGTCTATCCTCGCATCTTTGTTGATAATGCTCGTTATTGATAGACGATCATTAATGTTTCAAAAGGAAAAATCTGTATAAATACCAGGACCACATGTTCAAAAAAGCTGTAGCACATGCTGGACAGTTCATTGCGGTTATCTAGTCATGATTTTGTCCTTCTAGGCAAAACGAAAAATAAAAAATCATCTGATAGCCTACATAGATCGCTCAGAACTAATACATATCAGTTATGATCCTAAAGGTTGAAAGTCGTTAGGGGAAGGAAATCAGCATCGAGACGTTCGTTGCTGATAGTCTGCGTCCTTTTTTACCTCATCATGTATCGCAAAAGTGTTTCAAATACAGAAGCGTCGTTGTCATGCATGATTGTTTGTATGATTTGGTTGAAGAAGGAAAATTTGACTGCTTTGATTTTTTGGCTCTGAATGTAGTCAAGCATGGCTCAGTGAAAATGATTGATTTTCGGAAGCATGATCCAAAGTAACTTTTAAGTGACATGAGTCGCCTGAAGCTTCCCTAAAACATTTTTTCAGCCAAATGTGAACTTCGGAGTTCAACCTTAAATTAAAAACGCGACTTTTGGTTGCTTGGGAAGTAACTTGTTAGGTACCATTGCTGAAGTGAAAAAGTGAAAATATGGAGTGACTACCAAAAAAGCATCATCACTTTGAGCGAAATTTCCGTTACTTTGACGTAGCCTGATTTTAATTTCACTAGTTCCAGATTTTTGAAAAAAAAAAAAAAAATATTGGCAACCCTGGCTGTAAAGAGCTCTTACATTTCGGTAAGAGAAAGAGAATTCTAGTCAAAAGTGCCCCAATTTTTGAATCATACACACCAGTGCGTATGGATATAACAATTGTTTTGACATATTTAGAAGCATATGTTAAGGCATTTACAGTTCCTGCATTCCGCCTTTGTTTGTGCAATCTTATTCAATTTGCAACAGTGCAACAAACAGTTTCTCTCTCATCACGCTGAGCACTGGTGTCTCTCATTTGACCTCAAATTAACTCAAGCACGTCTTTCTCGCCTACAAAAAATCTGTGTTAGCTCTCAGATTTCTCCTCCACACATTATAATTTTCCGGAGAAGGAAATTCTCTTCATCAGCAGACGTGAATGCTCTCGTTCACTCTTATGTGTAGACAGTTTCACACTTGTTAGCAGTGTGATTTATCTCTCTCCGCACAGATTGAGGGCACAGTAGAAACAGAATTGCATTCTCTTGCATTGAACAAGCTAAACAGAAGAGAAATGCCAACCATCATTGTAGGTGTCACCACTAAAGGTTGTCAACCCCTTCCATAATGTTTTTTCTTACTTTTGATCTTCAGTTATCTTCCAAGTACAAGGTGAATTGAAAAAAATAATACACGTAAATATTTAGACAACTCACGCGAACTACGCTTTTTGTAACACTACCTTACGGTTCGAGGCCCATTTTTCCGGATAACACTTGATTACAAAATTAACATATTAACCCTCCGATAGCTTATACAGGATGTTTGAATACTTCTTTTGAAGTTTTCCTTACTTCTCTATGGATATTTGACTTGCTTCACTGCGATTCACATTGCGTATTTTATTGTTGTTGCGCTGATGTTACGTTACGTAAAGTTAGGCTGACTCAGTGGTCGGAAAATCGCTCAAGAAAAGCATTCAGGAATGGTTTCTAGCTAGAATGATGCTACCTCCGAGTGCTGTGATACGCACGTGGTAAAAGTACCCATTGAATATATGTCGAAAATCAACACTAACTTGATACAAGAAGATATACCATGCCCCACCGGAGTCTACCGTTGCTATTCGTCACGTGGCTAATCGACGGTGATCGACATACTTGGTGATACATTTTGAACGTCGCTCCCTCAATCATTCCCGAACGTCTATCCTCGCATCATTGTTGATAATGCTCGTTATTGATAGACGATCATTAATGTTTCAAAAGGAAAAATCTGAATAAATACCAGGACCACATGTTCAAAAAAGCTGTAGCACATGCTGGACAGTTCATTGCGGTTACCTAGTCATGATTTTGTCCTTCTAGGCAAAACGAAAAATAAAAAATCATCTGATAGCCTACATAGATCGCTCAGAACTGATACATATCAATTATGATCCTAAAGGTTGAAAGTCGTTAGGGGAAGGAAATCAGCATCGAGACGTTCGTTGCTGATAGTCTGCGTCCTTTTTTACCTCATCATGTATCGCAAAAGTGTTTCAAATACAGAAGCGTCGTTGTCATGCATGATTGTTTGTATGATTTGGTTGAAGAAGGAAAATTTGACTGCTTCGATTGTTTGGCTCTGAATGTAGTCAAGCATGGCTCAGTGAAAATGATTGATTTTCGGAAGCATGGGCTGACTTATAGAACAGGATACATAAAGATTTTATTGCGGTTACTGGGAAAATTTCTAATCGAGCGACGGTAGCCTTCCGTGCGGTAGGCTAGCCGGAGCAGTAAACACAGTTAAAAAATTCACTCTTACTCACTAATTTCATTGAAAAGTTAAGAAGTAAATTCTTGAATCAATCTTCAAATCATTATTTTGCAAGAGAGGACAAAACATGAAGTCATCGGAATGAAATATTATTATTCTTAGTATTCATTGAGATTGAATTAATTACGAGCGTTAAAATCCCAGACAAAACAAAAAATATTGAACACTATTGAAAACACATTTTTCCATAGCCTGAGAATTAACGAATTTGGCATGACGAAGATTTTTGATGCGATAAATGCGTCTTTGATACTTCATATGCTGGTCGAATTCAATTATGTTGTCGTTAAAATGTAACAAATCGTATATGAGAAGTTAAAAAAAGGAGTTGTGTACGGTGAATAGTCTATTATAGGAAATAATACCATTCGCATCGCAAAAAATTGGACTGCGCACTCATAATTGCAAAACTTGTGCGATCTGTCAAATCAGTATAAAATCTGTCGGTTTTCTACACGCTAACCGCTTTTCAGTTAAACTTTATACGGATAACTCCGACTGCAAAACATAGCACGAAATCCAACATTCAATGAATGATCGCTACCGTGTCGTCGAACTCTAAACTTATTTAAACAACTACAGCGTTTTCTTTTTTTTCGTGAATTTGTCCGCTGATTGACCCCATCGCAAACAGTTTTTTTTATTATTCACTAGCTAACCCGGTGTGCTTTGCTACACCTTCCAAAAATAAATGTAATTTGTAAAAATTTATTCAAATTTAGATTTTTGTAAGCATTTTTTTTAATTAAACCTCATCATAGTTCAGAACCAACAACTTTGAAATGAGAGCGGCAGCTGGAGTTCCGAATTGCAATTCAAAGATGGTATACATTATATACTGAAACTTGATCTCTAAATTTGTTTTTCAAGATCTGAAATTTTTACTCTGTTTTTAAAGCTTCATAATGACTTAAATAATGTCAACATTTATGGATTTTCAATCATTTTTTCCCAAAGTGGGAAGTTAGGAACTTCCATAAAAAACATTTTTCACATTTATTTTTGAGTTATGCCAAATATCCGTACGCAAACAAATACTCTTATAAAATATGGCTCCTTCTTTGAAAAGCTCTTTATCTTAAACTTACATGGGAGCTCCCCCATCTTTTCCAATTTTGTCCCACACTGCTTTAAGAAGGTAGGCTGATTTACCCGGCTCGAGTTTACATAAATTTCAAATTGAAAGAAAAAGATTCACACGTTCGAATTTATTGCATATTGTACTTTATGGAGATAGAATTTTGAAAATCGATCAATAGCGTGAATCGGCACAGTTTTTTAATTATATTCCTAATATCCTGTATAATAATCACTTACAGCTCCTGATTAGCTTTAGATGGTGTATTTTTTGTTGTTGAAAAAATAAGCTATAGAAATTTTAAATAAAACGATGAAAAGGATTTTAAATAGCCCATTTCAAACAGCGTTTTTCACCATCCTCGCCCAGCTGTTTGAATATCTATCCTTTTTGCGCCAAAATTATGTTAAAAAAATGTTTAGCCTTATGCCAAACTTGTGGACATGAGACATTACGGCTTGAAGTTTTCCCAAACAGCTCTTGTCAAGGTATGAAAATTATCGATTTTATACAGTGCAAATTTCTTTTTATTTTTAATAAATTTATTAAAGCAAAAAATATAAAAACTTAAAAAAATATCAGTTCAACACGAAATAAATTCTCAGCGTTTTTTATTTTCTCTTTGAAATTCAACCAAAAAACAAATTTCTAAGTTAACATTTCTCCCGTATATTGGGGCAAGTTTAAATGCAAATGGCTTTAAAATGGATTTGATACGTATTTCTGTTTGTTTGTTTTGTCAAGTTTCATTGATATTTATATCTGCAGTATTGCTGCAGTATAAATTTGTGTTTGTTACTCCACTTTTAACGAATACTGTTCAAAGCAAATGGCCTTCATTACTAAAGACATTTAAGAAATTTAAATATCCGCTTCCGTTTCAACATTCGGAATACTCTTTCTGGTCTTTCCAATATATTGAATCATAGGATGAATTTCTTGAAAGTTCGTCGTTTGCTCTTGCCCCACCGTGTAAGTTGTCAGGAGGGAATATTGTTTTTAAAACTGTAAGGGTTTACTCAAAATTTCTCAAACAATTTTTGCTTCCAGTTGAATATCAGTTCTGATGTCTCACTTTTCAAAAAAGAAGTGAATCAAAAGTCTCTTTTATGCAGCCGTGTAACACAAAAACACTTTTCATGTTAAGTGCGTATTGGAATTGGTATGTTAACAAAAAGTACGATGTTTTTTTTAAAGAATTACTTAAAATAAAAAGCTCCCAATTTCATTTCTAAATTCGTTTCAGTTGTGTATTTTTAGGCCGAAGTAACAATTTCTAGAAGAAAACATATTTTTTTATTTTTTTGTAACAGAGAAAGGTTGAACGTTTGAACATGCTCCAGTGTTCCTTAAATGAAAATCCTTTCGGAAAACGAATTCCCTCACTTTTGTTCAATAAAAATCAGTTTATTTCACTGATACCTTTCATTTATGCACACGTCAGTTCTATCTTATCTAATTTAAAGAAGAGGCTCTTGATCATGCTCCAGTGTTCCTTGAATGAAAATTCTTTCGGAAAACGAATTCCTTCACTTTTGTTGAATAAAAATCAGTTTATTTCACTGATACCTTTCACTTTGCACACGTCAGTTCTATCTTATCTAATTTAAAGAAGAGGCTCCTTGATCAGTTCATGTGTAGGATCGGGTTTTTTTTATTGGTTAAAAGATTGTATCTATGTAAATTCTTTACTTTCTGTATTTTTTTTTCAATTGTCCCCAAAGTGTCCTACCATTATTTCATTAGAATCAGAACTAAATTTAAATTTTTATACAACAAACGCTACGTACATTTACACGAACTAAATTGGCAAAAACAAAATGAATATGTTTTATTCGATCTTCAAAAAGTCAATCTGGGTCACATCTAGGCGTCATTCATAACCATGTGCTGTACAAATGAGCTAGGAATCAAGTAGAAAAAAAAATACATCAAGGCTTCACATCGCCACCCCTTGCATTGAAAATATGGTTGGTTGAGAAATACGCGCCAAAATATTCTCACTGATCAGTATGCTATGCCTTGGTTACTATCCTTTTGCGACGTTGGCTCGCGACGCCTCGACCATAGAGACGAAAAACAAACCACCCAAAGGAAAAAAAATCTCGAGAAAATGGATGTCATGACTTTGATTTGCTTTGAAAAACTACAAATTTTGTATGGAAGCCCTTCCTCCCTTAAGTCGGATGGGGTTTTGACTATTACAGAAACCATCTCCGGCCTCAAAAACCCTCAGATGCCAATTTTGACGATGATCGGTTCAGTAGTTTCCAAGTCTATAGGGAACAGACAGACAGACAAACATTCATTTTTATATATATAGATTTTTCCGTGATTTCGACCGCTGATTGACCAAGCTCAAGGCAAACACAATTTTTTGTTTTATAAACAATAGATAATCCGATAATAATATTTGGTATACATGTTTGTTTGACAACTTTTTATTAAATCATCTTTAAATGTTTTCCGCTTGTTCATCCTATTTAATTTCAGTCGATAAATAATCCTTATGTAGAACAATGCTCATTTTTTTCTTGAATACTGTAATTTTTTTTACAGTGGTACCCTACGGGAGCTCAAATCAGCTATCGCAGAAATAGAAAAAAAAGAGTGGATCAGCAATAACCCTTATCCGCTCTTGAGTGTGAATATGACATATTGACACTATTGGAAGATTGGCGGCTTGTAACTTTTTTCGGGTGCATCCAAATAAAAAATCCTCGATGAATTCTTGAAATCTTTAAATTTGAATCATTATATTTAATGACACTGCTCGCTTGAAACCACTATATCTCTCTTGTTTCTTAATCGATTTTCACAAAATTTATATTTTTGGAAATCTCGAAATGTAACTCAAATATGTTTTTCAGACATTTATCACATACAAAACTTCAGTTTTACGTTATTCAAAGTCTAAAAAAAATCAAAAACACATGCTTCGGAAAAAGACTGTAGATCAGCTACGGAATGCTAAAAAAAAATTCACTTAGTGTCGCAGAAAGCTGAAGTTAGGTGCTATACGTTGCACATAAGGGTATGTTTTTTTATTTTTTTTTTTTAAATCATGACCACAAGAATGTAAAAAAGTGGTTTAAAACCGTACTTTTAAATCAATGAACCGCCAAAATTGGTTAAATCACACCAGATAAATTTTGAAAAGAGCACTGAAAAGTTTCGCATATTTTCGAAATACGAAAACAGAACTACTTCTAGTGTTATATTTATCATATTTTTTAAAAGTATTGCAGGGCTAATGTAATTACACCACTAGAATCGGAAAAATCACCTTTCTGGTGAATATAAATTTATTACGGAAATCTCGCGTTTATATACTCAAAATTCAGCCCAAAGTTGAATTTAAGTTCCAGAAAATCTGAGAAATTGCAAATTGACAAAAGGTTCCAAAAACAGCCACCTTTGAAAATTCGTCAAAAATGCTGTGTTTCGTATTTTGAAAATATAAAGATGCCAAACTACGCAAACTTTACAATCCTATTTTTTATCTGGTATGACTTAAACAATTTTGACGGTTCATTGCATTTTACACCACTTTTTTACATGATCTTAAAAAATTAAAATAAAATCCTTATGTGCAACGTATAGCTTCTAGCTTAAACTTTCTTAGACACTAAGAAAACTTTTTGTGAGCATTCCTTAGCTGATCTACAGTCTTTTTTCCGAAGCATTTTTTTTCGGATTTTCTTTTATACTTCGAATAACGGAAAGGTGTTGAAGGTGAAATAAATGATAACATATTCGAGCTACATTACGTGGTTTCCAAAAATATAAATTTTGTGAAAATCGGTTGGGAAACAAGAGAGATATATTGGTTTTACCTAGGAGTGTCGAATTGACACTCCAGAGACTTCAGCGGGTAAAAAATTCCGGGACGCATGAGGGTTAAATAACGTAATGTCGAGTCCTAGATATTGACTCCAGTTTGCTCCAACATCCAGCTTCGATGAGCATAAACAGATTTCTTTTAACAGCATGACATATTTCGATGTTATTTATCTATCTGTAAGTTTATGGTTCACACAATTTAATTAAGTACGTACTTGATATTGACAGGTGGTCACGGCGATCCGGGAGCTCCTCCAGGCACTGGACACGTACAAGAAAAGTGCACATCTAACAAAGGTCAGTTATTTCTATCTCTTCATGGGTGTAAAATGTTTCAAAAAGGACAAATTGACGAACGTTTCAATTGAATCGCTAAAGTAAATTTCCCTTTCCTCTTTTAATTACCTACGAGCTTTTGAAACTGCACGCTTTCCGATATTAAACCTGAACGTCTTTTTTTTTTAATGCCATGCAATCTGTCGATACCTCCCACGTGCACGTGTAGGAGGACAAGGATAAACTGGTACTGCTGCAGCTCCAGATTAGCAGTACGGAGGACCTGAAATGTTTGTTTGTCTTGCTGCTTCGCTGTTACAATCCCTCCCTCCAGAGTCGTCAGTACTTACAGGATCTGATTGTGACGAATCACATGTTGCTGCTGTTACTTGATGGGGTTGAGGAAATTCCCGGATCCAGTTCCGGAGACATGCTGAATCACATCAAACAGTGAGTTGTTTTTAAATGGTTTGCTACTTGTTTTGAAATATTTTCGTAATTTATAGGTTTGCGAATGCGGAAATTATGCATCAGTATGGTCTTTTGTTGGAAAATTTCCGAGAAAATGGAGCGTTTGTGAATGATTGTATTTTTACCATGATGCACCACATCGGGGGTGATCTGGGTCAGATCAATGTACTGTTTCAACCTATTATTTTGAAAACGTATTCACAAATCTGGGAAACGGAATATGAACTATGTGATGTGAGTTTTCATCGTTTTCTGTTATTGTTGGGAATTTTGTTCAATTTACGTTTGCATTCCAGGACTGGTCCGACCTGATTGAATACGTCATTCACAAGTTCATCAGTACACCCCAGCCAACACAGCTCACGTTGCCAGACGATTTGCCGGAGATAAGTACCCAGCTGCTGACGGCCAATCTTCTGGAGACTTGGACTCAGGAAGAGAAGGATTCGCTGCACTGGTACTATGTCCAGTGCAAGCAGAGCAAGTGTTTGGCGGCGGACATTCTTAAGCTCTTCCAGGAGAACGGAAACAAGAAGATAACTCGTGTGTCGATAATCGAGCAGCTGCGGGAACAGGACATCATCAAGCTGCAGGAGTACGATGAGCTGATGAAGGTGGAAAACCCGGACTACGAGCGGAACGTCCAGACGCCGGCCTTTTCGGTGGCCTCCGGCAATTCGGGCAAACGGGAGGACGAAGGCTCTCCGATGTCGAAGGCGGTCGACGACATTCAGGTGCGTTAGTTTTGTAATGTGTTTCTGAACACCGAAAAACATCAACGGTGATATTGTGTAGGTCTTGCGGGAACGATTGTTGAAGGAGAACAAAGGAAAGTTGATTGTGTGGCTGCAGAAAAGTTTGTTGGACTGTTGCTTCGTGAAGCTGAATCTACTTAGCGGTAATCTGTACGTGACTGCCAACATCAGCGGGCAGTGCAGCGTAGTCATCATGGAACCGGTATCGTACCACTGCATTTGTAAGTACTAGGTTATTTAGACCCCTCTGATACTTTCTCAAGATGTGTTGTCTCGTCGGAAATGTTTTCGTTTGCATGTTTTAGGCAAGAGTAGTTACCTCACGGAGAGATTTTGCATTCTGTTTGTTGAATGTTGTTTAAGTTCAGTTTGAAACACTAGGATAATTTAATGTCTGACCGAGATTTAACCTTGATCAAATCGCATCGACCAGAAGATTAATTGTACCATGTTGTTTTAATTTGGTAAAACGAAGACATTTTTGAAGAAGAATATGTGTTATAATAAGTCAATAGGGCATAATAGCTGATTGTGTTAGCATGGAATATTTAAGTTTTTACTCCGTATCTATGTGTATGGTTGAAGAACTTGTATAAATTTCCATGAAATCAGTAGATTCATGTCAGCGCAAATAGTGCGAATAGAGGATCAAATTATGATTCATCTAGTATCCGCAATAACATAAATTTTTTTTTCATTTAACATACCTATCATACAATACATTGTTTTTTCGTCCAAAGCCTTTGACGGTTTACTAAAATCGGCACAAAAACAAATCCATTCATTATTTTGACTTATTTTTGCGCAAAATGGTTCAATATTTAAAAATGTATAAATATTTTATTTTATTTTTACACAATTTGCCGTCTCACGCCATAGCTTGATGCACATACGTAATTCCTAAAACTCACTCGGTCCATGGCAAACGTTCTCCTATTTCTCTGGCATCCCACATTCGCCAGATCACGCTCCACTTGGTCTAACCACCTCGCTCTTTGTGCCCTTGCTCGTATCGTTCCTACTGGATTTGTAGCGAACACCTGTTTTCGTCCGACATTCTCGCAACATGTCCTGCCCAGCGCGTATCTGGGTTTACCATAGAGTCGCGCGAGCTCGTGGTTTATCCTTCGTCTCCACACTCCGTTCTCCTGCACGCTGTCAAAGATAGTTTTTAACGCTCGTCGTTCGAATACTCCGAGTGTACGCAGGTTCTCCTCAAGCAATATTTACGTCGCGTGCCCGTAAATGACAACCGGTCTAATGAGCGTCATGTACAGGTTTCACTTCGTGCGAGGGTTAAGTCTTCTCGACCGCAGTTGCTTGTGGAGTTCATAGTAGGCACGACTTCCGCTGATCATTCGCCTCCGGATCTCACGGCTGGTGTGGAGATAGACAAAGTCTTCGACCATCTCCAGCCGTCAATCGTGACCTTGTTATTACTGGACAAGCGGGTTCGATCGGTCTCGGATCCGCAGTTTGCGGTAGATCTCCTCCATCGCCGTAGATGATTGTCGTCGGCAAAGCACAGTTGTCTGGATCTGTTGAAAATCGTGCCCTGCATTTCACCCACCGCTCGTCGAATAACACCTTCTAGATAAAGAATAAATAAATAAAGAATTCACAAAAACCCGCACACAGCACTGCGTTTCATCCATCATCGCCTTGATCGTGTAGTATGCGTCTTTGAAGTACGTGGGTACTTATTGTTCACCGCATTTTTGGAGGATTTGACGGAGTTTGGAGATCTGATACGTCGTAGAGCGTCCATGAAGCCGGCCTGATGACTTCCCACGAATCTGTTTGTTTGTTGCGTAAGGCGGCGGAGTAGGATTCGGCACAACACTTCGTAGGCGCCATTCAGCAGTGATCGCTCGGTACTTCTCACAGTCCAATTTCTTGTAGATGGGACATATTATCCCTTTCTTCCACTCCTCCAGTAGCTGTTCTGTATCCCAGATCCGGACCATCAACCGGTGTAGGCTTCGCCAAGCTCGCCCTCTGCCGAAAGCGCCGCTTCGAGCGATTGTGCGTAGTCTGCTACCATTGTATTTATCTTTAGGTGGGGACTGGGGACAATCAAAAACTTCAGTATCAGTTCGTTGTATACATACAGTTTTTTTATTTATTTTTTATTTTTTTTTTTTTTAAAACGAACACAAACACATACAGGATCTCAATGAAACATGATGTTTCCTCGAAGAGATTCCTTTTTCTTAATTCTAAGCGTACATCTTTCGAGGATATGATGGCTAGCATCTTACAAATGCTAAAACCACCTACCCACCGAAAGTGTACTATGTATGCCGTGACCGGGATTCGATCTCATACCCCCTGGCTTAGAAGACTTGAAGGCTATCCTCTACGCCACGGGCGGCGGCGTTATTTATAAACGACTGTGACGTGACGCTACGCCATTACGGCGTCAGGTGTTAAGCGTCCAAATGTAGCCATGGAACTTATTAGGAGGAATCTTTGAGAACCAAATAAATTTGTTTATTATTTTGAACAAATAGCGTCCTGGTGCTGCGCGTCAAGAAGAAACAGCGTAAACAAAAAGGTGCTTTTATTGTGATTTTTGAAATAACATGTCAACATCGTGAAGCTCATAAACATTTGTGACGTAGCAATCGAAACATTGAAAAAACTTATTCTCACACTCGTGCGAGGGTAACCGGTAATCTCTTGTTCGCATTTATACATAAATTAAAAAGGTCTGCTACGACCTCAAGTTGCTTCAGTCGTGCGATGTTTAACCGAGGCGGGCGTCGGTTTCGTATATTGTTCACTACGGAGAGTTTTGGACGCATCTTCGTCATCACCACGGTTCAACAAAACGCACTCGTTTATCTTGAGCGAAAAACTTCGTCGTTTGCGTTCTGGCCGTTGGCGCACTCTCGCTCAAAACAAAAACACGCTCGCTCAATCTTTCCCAATCGTTCTCGTCGACAAGATGCGCTATCCGAAATCTGGCGAGCGACCGAGTCAGACAGGCACGGCTAGTTCTCGCGCGTCCTAACCGAGCAGCGTGCGAGGCCTCTTTTTTCGCTCACAGAACAGCATGCAGCAGCTCACAAAACAGCGCGCAGCGGCTCTCCGAACGGTCCGAGGCGGCTCTCTTTTTGTCACCGGGCGGCGCGCACGGGCTCGAGTGTGGGCCTGGTGTTTCGTGTTTGCCGTGAATCAATTGAGAAATCTGTGTATATATGTTGCGGCGCACCGCAACGTTTCAAACCAGGTGTTATCTTGCTCCTGGGTGTTAAAAAAGCGAGCCAGGAGCCAAATTTGAATACCGATCAGCTCCTGATTTGACCGGTCCTAAAGCGTCGAGGGAAAATTTACAAAAGAAAATAGCAACAAACAACAACAACGCCTATCGGTGTGTCACCAGTGGCAAAAATGGAAACAAGTTTAGCACTTACCGGTGCGCAAATGAGCCGCTAAAGCTGAAATAAGACCTATAATGTGTACCGGGTTAACACCTTGGATAACACTTACCGGTACTGATGCTCTAATTGTATCAGCAGGATAGTTGAGACATATGGTAGCGCGCAATGGGCTTGATGGAAGTTTTATAAGAATTAATGTAGGAGGTTAACGTTACCTATTAGTAATAGTTACCAGCACTAGTCACTATAAGAAATTTTAATAATTCATGGTAAATTTTCCATAGTTACTAGTACTGGTAACTTTTACTAGTTGCTAGAATATTCCAACATTCGTTTTAACATTCCCCTTTGATTTGATATTTTTCGCAAAATTTTACTATTTCATGGTAAAAATTTCATAGTTATTAGCGGTGGTAACTATTACTTTTAAGTATTTTAAAACTTCTTACATTGATTATAATAACCCTCCCCCAAGCCGCTTCTATTGATTAACACGTTCATCCCCACGCTTATTTTGGTAGTTTTACTCTTGGAGCGAGAAAATAAAGAAGGAAAATCCAAGCCTTGCAACGTGTGGCTAAAATAGGCTAATATGAGCTTCTAACTTGAGTTAGAGAGCATCACACGGTTTTGATGTGACGGGGCCTCCCAGGAAATACACCCGTCACAAGAATATGGGTCCCATGGCGACCAACGTGTTAAATTATTCGCACGTATTTCTCCATCGGCCTCAAACACGAATAAAACGGCCAACACTCCGTGTATTAAAGAGAGCCGCTTGGTCATCTCGGTAGACGCTCGGTGTTCCACACACGCACGCGGCTAGAGAAACGCAAACGCAATTCGAGAACCGCTCGCGCTCTCGAATAGGTGCGCAAATTCGCACCTCTCACTATTTTCCAAACTGTGTTTCGGCCGCAAATTTCTCTTGAGAACTTTGAGCAATCAAATGTGCCCGTGAACGGAGAACAATAGAGTTGCGTAAACTTTTCTCTTTCTCATTCGGCGCACTTGTGCGTGTTGAACCCTGGTCGATTTTTAATTTTCAATCTAGAAATGCATACTTATGAAACCTCTTTGTCAAGCAGTTGTCGAAAACTACAGCTAAGAGAAGCTTATAATCATGAGAAACCAAATTTTAGAACAAACATCAATTTGGTAGCCTACGAAATCCTTTGTCTTTGTGTTATTCGATCTAAATAATGATTGACAGTTAAATCTAACAGCATTTTGAGGAAAAAAATCCTATGTTTGGAAGAAGAGAAACATAAAGATGAATAACCCCCTCCACCCCTTCTCCCCCCGTCGAAGAGCCGGGTTTAAATCAACATACAGAGATGCCAATATGCCTGATTTTTCAGGGATTGCCTGATTTTTCGAGGCTCTGCCTGACAACCTGAAAAGCCATTGAATTTCCCTGATTTTTCAAAAAATGCCTGATTTTGCCTGATTTTTGCGAATGTGATGAAAAATGGATAGTAAGGAACTAAATTAGGTACCATTGCTGAAGTTAAAAAGCGAAAATGTGGCTGAATGAAACCAATCGAAAGATTCCCATTAATTCATATCTTAAAAAGGGAATGAAAAGGAATCTTTCGGCTTTGATTCAGTAGAATTATGCAACCAAGTAGGCCCACAACACACTAAAAATGTAGGGTGATGACCAAAAAAAAAAAAAAGGTCATCACTTTTAGAGGAATTTCCGTTACTTATGTAGCCTGATTTTGCCTGATTTTTATTTCACCAGTTCCCTGATTTTTGAAAATATATGTTGGCAACCCTGTCAACATATAATATTCAATTGAACTTGTCCTAGCCTGAGACGAAATTATTCGTTGGATTAGTTATTCTATTTGTTTGGAAACTGGTAGTTTATATTCAATGAGTTGGTTATGAATAATACATTAAGGGTGAAAGTTTTAACATGTGCGAAATCGCTCATACTACACCCACACAAAACTAAACTCCAAGCTGTGCAAAACCAATTGAAGCATCCATTAAGCTTTCAACAGAAAAACTTCTAGACGAGAGTTGTGATGGTTTTTCAACGGAATGGATTTGAATGCTAATTGCTTCTGCTGATAGCATTTCGCGGGCTTTTCACCTCCGGTAACAGATTTTTCGAGGAATCTCGTTTTCATCGAAGTAAGGAGGCTTGAATGTATCCATTCAAGGAGATAGAGATTTCATTGGCAAAAAGAACTTTTTATAGTAAATAATTGGCTCGACAAATTCTAGAACCTCTTCCTACATTTTATCATTTTAATTGTTAATTCAGTATTATGTCTTCTGTATCTTATATGAATTATGAATCTGAGCAGAGTTAAGCTTTAAACCTTAACTTTTTAATTGTATACCGAATTTGATATTGTTGTCGTTGGCCTTGCAATGTTTTTTTTTTATTTTTATGTTTTTTCTGAAAAGATTGTTCAAATTTGCTGGTTTTTAACAGTCATAAAACATTTTTTAATTTGACAATTTAAATGTATCATGTTAAAACCCTTGGTATCATTGAGTAGAAAAAAAGTAGAAAATTAGAAGTTTCGTTGTGGTATTCAGGAAAAAATTAATGTTCGTATGTTTTTACCGATGTTTGATTTGGATTATGTAATTTTGATTACTTAAAATGCAGACACTTTTATTCAGTTTTAAACATTGTAATTAAAGTATGTTAAAATTGTACATTCAAACCCTTTCAAAACAACATTTGAGTAAAAACCATTTATGCAACCACCGGAATGTTTTGTTTCTCTGATTTGTCGGTGAGTAAGTAATTTTTATCAAAAAGTAATAAAGACTCAACTCAGAAAACTTCATAAAAGCTGCGTGTAATTTCTCAAAAAATAAAAGTTTCGGAAAAAGAATCCTTCTCTTTATCAAATCCTAACTAGATAAAATTGTATCAAAATCCTAAATTATTCGTTTCAGTGAAAAAGAAATCTATACCAGTCATACCGTGGAACCAGGAACAATTCAGCATACTCTCATATCAACCATTCATACTGTTGCTCCATAAGCTGGGATTCCATTTGCCAGCCGATGCCAAGAAAATGTTCGTTCGAATACCAGAATTTTGGACCGCCGACATCCTGTACAACATTGCTCAGAAATTAGGTCCCCTGGAAAAGTGTAAGTATCGACTAATTTGATTCCCCCTAATTATATCAAGCCATCCAGCCAGAATTCAAAGAAAAAACTTTGTTCGAGAATGTTGTTCTATTATTTTCCCAACTTTTTCCCTCTCGCCCAGCCATCATCAAATTCGACTTAAAATACCTTAACAAGGCCCTGTCGATGGAGAAGCAAGCCAGCAAGGAGGACGAGCCCTGCCGACTGGTCCCGGAACATCGTCCCGACAATTATGGCGCAATAGCAAGGTCGAATAAGTCAAATCCTGTTTGCAGGTTATTTATTTTTCATCCAGTACTGTTAACCAAAAGTTGTATGTATCCCGTCCTTGTCTAGCTTCTTCAATTGGAGAGCGTGGGTGGACGGCGGTCCATACTTGATACAACTGTGTCGACAGGATGTTGCTTTTGAGTTCTAGCAAAGCTGTTAAAGCTGATTTTAGAAAACTTTTCCCCTTGGCTTACACATATTCTGTGTTTCCTTTCGCCCGAACAGATTTACACCCGAAGTCACCACCAACTGGCTGCAGCTGGTCATGAGCAACAAAGTCGTAGAAAGGTTTGCCCAGCTTAATTACTAATTAGCCTAGCTTTAAAGTAAGCCTCACCTTTTTTGGAAATTTATTTTTTTCTTGTGGAAAAATTCTCGTCCAGGCTAAATTTACTCGAAATGAGGCATTATGACGAAAATAAATTTCTCCTCATTGCTTCATTTCTCTTTAACTGTAGAAATAAATTCTGCGAATCCTCTTACGGTTTTAATGATGCTGTTATAAATAAAAATATGAATGTATAAAAAAAACTCATTTGATTTCCTACTGCATCCGACAGAACATCGATCGATTCCCCAGGAACATCTTCTGGTAAGCGAGATGCGCCCAGTTTGCTTCATCCGGGATGTATCCCGAGCCTGCAGACGTCTAGCCACGGCAAGCTGTCTCACGATTTGTCCATCATCATAGAGGCCACTAACGACGATCTGCAAATCGATGACGTTAAGGACTCGGATACGGAAGAAACCGATGACGACAAGCTGGACTTTTCCGATGGGCCCACCCTGGAGGAGCACGATGTTATGAGGTGAGGGAGATGTTTCTTTTTCCTTACATTCGATTTGTGAGAAGGAAGTAAAACTTCAATAGAATGTCCCATCAATTATGAATGCAAAGCGTAGTTCTAGGAAATAAAAACAGATGGTTATTAATAACGGTCAAGCAAAATTTTGCTCTGCGATTGTTTAAGAATTCAATTTGTCGGGAATCATCTGATCAGAAGAAGCTAACGTGCATAATATCTGATTTTTGCATATAATTTTTGATCAAAAACTAGTCAAAATGCTTACGATGGATTAAATCTATCACTAGTTGCCCGATGTGCTTTGCTACACCTTATAAAAATAAATGAAACTTGTAAATTGTTTTAATTTAGATTTTTTTGTAGGCATCATTTTAAAACAAATTTCAACATAATTCAGATCCAACAACTTTACCTTTTCATATTCAAAGACCCTTCCATGCCAAATTAGATTCCATTTGCTCGAATAATTTTCGAGTTTTGCAATACAAAATTTGTATGGGAGCCCAGTCCTTGTATGGGAATCCCTTCCTCCCTTTCTATCTTACCAATAAAAGAAGGAAGAGTTTCGATTAATCATAAAACTATCACTCAGACTTAAATACTCCCCCGTACGAAAAATGATTCAATGAATCTTTGGTACCTTTCGCAGTTTCCAGTGGGGAGATAGTAATAGGCTCCCATGGCAAATTTGGTTCCATTGAATAATTTTGGAACTATGTAAAAAACTGTGAGAAGGCAGCTTTACAGTTTTTTACATAAATCCAAAACTATTCCATGGAACCAAAGTTGGCATGGAAGCCTCCTCCTATCTCTCCACTGCAAAGAGGGATGGGTACCAAAGATTCATTGAAATATTTTTCGTACTTTCATACCCTCTTATGAAAAATTTATTTTCATATGTTCATTCACTCTCTAGTTATAAAATTATAGTATGGAAGTCCCCCCTCTACACTTCTCGTTTCCTCATTGGAAGAAAGGAGGGGTCCTAATGATCATCAAAACATTTCTCGTACCCAAATACCCTCCCATGTCAAATTTGGTTCCATTTGCTCGATTTGTTTTCCATTTATGCAAAAAAAATTGTAAGGGAGCCCTCCTCCTCTCTTCCTCTTACTTCACTGGAAGGAGGAAGGGTTGCTATATATTTATTGAATCATTTTTCGTACCCCAATCCTATCTTATGGTAAAGCGAGTTCCATTTGCTTAGTTAAAGGGTGATACGATCAAAATTTTGTCAATATCAACTTGACGTATTTCCTTCAATTTTGCATTTAAAAAACCTGAACACCTCTCATTTTGAAGGTGTGTGTGTGTAGAATGTTGCTCCTATTTTGATTTTGGAATTCACTCTTCAGTTGTCAAAATGCCGTCCAAGGAAGAAGAGCAGCGTATCAAAATTTTGCTCGCGCATCGCGAAAATCCGAGCTACTCGCACGCAAAGCTGGCAAAATCGCTAAAAGTTGCCAAATCAACCTTTACAAATGTAATTAAAGTGTTTGGGGAACATTTGTCGACAGCCAGGAAGTTAGGATCGGGGGGAAATCGAAAACCGGAAGCCACTGAGACGACAAAGAGAGTTGCCGGTAGTTTCATGCGAAACCCTAACCTCTCTCTCCGAGATGCCGCAAATTAGCTGGATGTATCGTCTACAACCGTGCATCGAGCCAAAAAACGAGCCGGACTATCGACTTACAAGAAGGTAGTGACTCCAAATTGCGATGATAAACAAAATACGACGGCCAAAGCGCGATCCCGGAGACTGTACACGACGATGCTGACGAAGTTTGACTGCGTGGTAATGGACGACGAAACCTACGTCAAAGCCGACTACAAGCAGCTTCCGGGACAGGAGTTTTATACGGCAAAAGGAAGGGGAAAGGCAGCAGATATTTTCAAGCACATGAAACTGTCAAAGTTCGCGAAGAAATATCTGGTTTTGCAAGCCATTTGTACCTGTGGCTTGAAAAGCAGCATTTTCATAGCTTCCGGGACTGTCAACCAAGAAATTGACGTGAAAGAGTGTTTGAATAAACGTTTGCTGCCTTTCCTGAAGAAACACGGTTGTTCCTTACTGTTTTGGCCGGATTTGGCATCTTGCCATTACGGTAAAAAGGCCATGGAGTGGTACGCCGCCAACAAAGTGCAGGTGGTTCCCAAGGACAAGAACCCTCCCAACACGCCAGAGCTCCGCCCAATTGAGAAATACTTGGCTATTGTCAAGCGGAACCTAAAGAAGACCAAAAAAAACTGCTAAGGACGAGCAGCAGTTCAAGGCGAACTGGCTTTCTGCGGCGAAGAAGGTGGACAAGGTGGCTGTACAAAATCTGATGGCAGGAGTTAAGCGTAAGGCCCGGCAATTCGGATTTGGAAAAGCGGATTTGGAAGCCTTACTGAATATTTTTCCTGAATTTTATACTAATTAAACTTGAAAAAGAAATTTAATTTGATTTTTTAAATAAACGATTTCACCGATTTACACGCGTTTCCCTTGACCAAATTTTGACCGTATCACCCTTTTGTTATGTCTTGAGTTATG
>NC_073692.1:69266011-69396607 GCF_029784155.1 Uranotaenia lowii | reverse complement strand
ACCAAATACCTATTATTTTAAAAAATGGAACAAAATTTAAAGACCAATAAACTTTTCACTTCATTACAAAAAATTCGATAAAAAATACTTAATTAAATTTAATATTCTTGACTTGTTCTTCATGAATAATTAATGAGACCTAGGAATTTAATCTGTAAAGGTATAGAATATTTTATATAATCGAATTAAGTTCAACTCTAGCGATCTCCGAAAGCAAACCCTCTACCCAGTTGAAAAAGTGGAACCTGTACTTTTTCTTCCGGGAGCAACTTTTCAATCCACTCGCCGTCACCTAATTTCCTCCCACCTAATAAAGCAACTCACCTGTGACAAAATGGGACGTATCAGAATCGGTAGGACTAGGGAACTGACCACCGGAGTGTCATCTCCCATTGTCATTGCTCGTTTTTCGCGCTCCGTTTTCTGTCCGATCTAGGGCCTGGTAGGATCGAATCTGTGCCACCAGGAAGTGATATTTTCTTCTCTCGCTTTACTGGCTCTGATGAATGAAAATTTTTGTTTGCTTTTTCAATGATTCACCACCACACAACAACCATCACCAATTCGGACTTATGGAAGGGTTTGCTTATCTGGGGAAAAAGAATTTTCACTGTCCTGCAACTAGCGAATCAAACCACACCTGGCCCCATCCGCTGGGACAGTATTTCCGGAACACGTTTAGCTATGATTTAAACCAATTAACACACGCTATCGACACGGAATTTACGGACAAAATAGCGAACTGTTGCTGCGGGACGACGACGGGGTCTTCGAAAAACGGGTTCACGTAAATATTTTCATTTGACACATTGCACTTTTTTCTTTCGCGATCGTCACGGTTAGAGCTCGTAGCCGTTTCGAGAAATTGAATGAAAAATACACAATATATTTCGTGCGTCATCACAATCCTGTCGTTGATAAAAAAAAATTGTTCCATAGGAGGCTTTGGAAATAAATGAGCTGATATTTGTTCCCTTGGAAAGATCCCCATATTCCGGGTTGAAAATTCTAAAAGATATACCCGAATACTTTAATAAAAGATCTGGGGGAACCGTTGAATGTACCTTTCAAACATAATAGTCATGTTTTTTCATTTTGTTCTGCTAGTTTCTGCACTGTTACTCAATCAAATATTCACTTAATTGTTTCCACTTCTTAGCCAATGATTCAAAATATACTTATTGGCACTATTTTTAGAGAAAAGACACATTAATTCAAGTTTAAAAAAACATTTTAGCTAAATTTTGCCTTTTCCGCATATAAAATCCATTGATGTGTGCCCTACAGACCTCTTGTATGTGTGTGTAGCAAAAGCCCTATTCTGCGCCGCGCGTGAGGTGACAATAGTCGAATCACCCTAGTCACCCGATTCCAGTAATCATCGCTTTAGGTGAGAAACGTCTTTAAGAATGAATATATTTTAAAACTGTATTATAAACATTCATAAAATTTCTAAATATATACATTTAATGTTTTAAGTATCGCATATATTTAAAATTACTCGAAAATATTTTGAATTATTTTATTCATTTCCTTAAATGAAAATATCAAAAAGTGTTTGGTTTTTATTAAGTTTGATTGGATGTTTTGAGCTTTCATACAGGTTTTCTTGTTATGATTCAACTGGTTTCTGTAACATTTTTTTAATGTACCGCAAGAAATGAATAAATTTAACACATTTAAAATCGAAAATTTGTTTCAGCCGCCTTGAATAATTTGAAACATGTTTCCGTGATTTTCCGTGCAGCTATTTTGGCCGACGCTGCGGGCGGCTTAAAACTTTTATGCTTGAATCCACCCCTGCAAAAGTCACAACAACGGCGCATAACTGCAGCATAACTTCGCATTCGCACGTTGTTTTGCATGAGCTGCAGTTATTTGTGAAGCACCCAGCCTAGTCTAGTTATTTTACGGTCGAATCTGCATTTTACGGACATTTCGGAACGCTTTTCTTCCACTTGTGTTCTAAGTGCTCCTCGAGGATTTGAGTTGGGACCGGATAATTCAAATAACAGCCTCACAATTCACGACAAAATGTAAGTTGACAAAGCAACCCTAACCTATCTACCTGAGAAAAGTAGGTAACTCGAGATGTCTTTCCGGTTTTTTCGGGTTATTTCTTTTCAGGAGAAATTTCAATTCCCCAAAATTTGGGAACTCACTAGGTAACGATTCCGATGACGATGACTTCGATTCGGGTACCGAACCGGAATTTATAGTGGAACCGTACGCCATCGAGGAGTTCCCAATCATGGAAGAGTATGAGGTTGACGACGATGATGATGCCAATGAGGAGGACGAAGAGTCGGATTACGATCCGAACGAGGATATTATTATTGGCACCTCATCCAGCAGCAGCGACGATTCAGATTCGGAACGGGACGAACCGAAGCAGGAGAATGGTGAGTAGAATGAATGGGGGTTAAATATGTTTAATGATTTCAGTAAGTAATTTTAACTTGTCTTCTAAAGGTGAGGATAGCACGACCAGGGGTGCTCCTGAGAAAAGATTGGTCGATGATTACGATGAAGAGATGGAAGAAGATGAGGTTATAAAGGCCATCATCACCGAAATCAAGAAGCCTCGCTCGAAGCCACCGGATATAAAAACTGAAGACTTCGTGACGGATCTTTGCTTTCATCCGGATCAGGATCTGTTGGCAGTTGGTACGACCACCGGAGATTTGCTGGTCTATTCGTTTACCAACGATGAGTGTACTCTGAAAAACACCCACGAAGTACATTCGAAATCGATTCGTGATATCGAATTCAACGACGACGGAACCATTTTGATTTCGACCGCTCGAGATCGATCCATAATGGTGACAGACGTTGAGACGGGCAAGCTGAAACGCTTCTGGGACAATGCCCACGAGGAACCGGTCTACACAATGAGTATCATTAGCGAGCACACGTTTGCTACCGGAGACGATGATGGAGTGCTAAAGCTGTGGGATCTCCGACAGAACGAGCCGATATTCAAACTCAAAGAGGTGGAGGACTTTATCTCCAGTATAGCAACCAACGACCAGCGAAAGTATCTGCAAATGTGTAGCGGAGATGGATATTTGACAACAATCAGCATACCTCAGAGGTGAGACTCGTGTTTACATTAAGAACTGTTGTTAAAATTTTTAATGAAACATCTTTACCAAACACAGGAAAATGTACGTTCAGTCGGAGCCATACGAGGAAGAGCTCACCTGTATGGGCGTTTTCCGGAATGACAGTAAACTGGTGGTGGGTTCATCGAAAGGAAACTTTTACACCTTCAACTGGGGCCAGTTCGGTTACCATTGTGACGCATTCACCGGCCCGAAAGCTGGTGTCAATAAAATGGTTCCCATTACCGAACGAATAGCTGTGGTCGGAGGCGAGGATGGTTTTCTGCGGGCAATGCATATGGTACCGGGCCGGGTGCTCGGAATCGTGGGGCAACATACGCTGGCGGTGGAAACGATCGATATCAACAGCACCGGGGAGCTTATTGCGTCCAGTTCCCACGATAACGATATTCGGTTCTGGAACATCAAGTTTTTCGAAGAATTCGACGATATCAAGTACAACAGTAAAGCGGACCGGAAAGCGATGAAACACAATCTGCCATCCTCTCACCACACCGACGCAAAAGACTTCTTCTCGGATCTGGCAGGACCTAGCGAGGAGGCGAGTTAAGAGGTATACCATTTTTTCGCGTTTCTTTTTACATTTTCTGTCTACACAGTCGATTGGTGTTCAAACTGGAAGCAAACAACAATTGTACAGACAGTTTTCACGTTTCGTGTCTATATCTTTGGATACATCTAAAATAAACTGTTATTCGTTTGAATCAAAGTTAGCTTTAAATTGTGGTTTTTCATCGGATCTTCGAAACACCATTCTATGTAAATCTGAATCATGAATTTGAAAACAGAACTTCCATTCGTTGAAAAAAATCTAAATCTGTAGTCTGATACAAGTATTTTGAATCTCAATCTTAAAGTCAGAAATTTGAAGTGTAAAATCTGGATTTAAAATTTAAATCAGTCAGGCGTTTTTTTAACAATCCGAAATCTTAATGTGAAACTGACTTATAATCAGAACTCGGAGTCTGAAATTGGATTTTAAACATAAATTTAAAATATCTATCTCAAATTTGAGTTGAAGTCCTGAATGTGAAATTTGAATCAAAACTTAAGATATGAATCTGAAATCTATACATATAATCTGAATCTGTTATCTGGAAATTGCACCGGAATCATAAGAATGAGTCTGTAATATGAAATTTGTTCTACAAAGGTGAAACTAAAATCCAAGTTGGAATTCTTAAATCTGAAATCATAACATTTCATCAGAAATCTGGATTTTATACTGAAATTTGAAGCAGTTATCTGGATTCTGTAAATTAAACGAACTCTAAAATCCAAATTTGAAACTTTGGAAAAGTTTTATATTCGTATTTAAGATTCAAGTTCAGATTTCAATTTAAAATTCAGATTCAGCTTTAGTATCTAAATTCAGATATAGTATCTAGATTTAGTAATTCGAATCAGATTTTAGATTGCAAATTCAGATTTCGATTCAAATTTCAGATTTCAGATTTAGACTTCAGATTCAGATTTAATTTCAGATGTCTGATCTCAGGTCCAGATTTCAGATTTAGTTGATTTTTTGCGTTCTTTTATTCTTGCTTGGTTATTATTAATTGACTTTTTTATCATGTTCTAAATTTTTAATTTTAATTTTTCATTTTCCTGTCTATTTTTTCTCTTCTGTTTTTGATATTTTTTTGTTTTTTTTTCTTCGAATTTTTTCGCTACGTTCTTCCCTATTTCTTTTTTTTTTTATTTTCTATTTATTGTAATTTGTTCTCATATTTTTCTCATGTTTTCTTTTTTTATTAGAGTGCTTCACCGTTAATTCTAGTGTCTTTAAAAAAAGGACAAAAGCTTAAAAAAATTAGTAAAATAGGACAGTTATGCATAAACTGGCTGATGTTTCATTTCAATTTTGAAACTCCGTGGCGACGAAAGCTCGCATGAAAAGCTTCGGAAAATGTGCTGATGATGATGTTTTGAAAGCCGCATGGTTTGTTTCGTTTGTTTGGTTCTCTGTAAAACACAAAAATGGCCCATCGCGGTTGCTTTCCGTCGTATACTGTCGTATACACATTTTGAACATATATGGAATCGATCAAATATTACGTAACGAAACTTTTGTTCAATTTTGACTCTACCCGATTTCTATCTACAATCTACACGCAGCATAACAATATGATACGCATTCCTTACTACGTGTCCCGTAATATGTGGATGATACCTATAACGAATGAGCTGCGAATGAGATGAGAGTAAATTGCACTTTTACAGTGTACAGCAAACACAGCCCCACATCTCGGGGAAGCGATTCGAATTCGAGAGTGCGATTTTCATTCAATGATCCGTGCACATATGTATACTTATCGTCATCGACATATAACCAGCATAAAAAAGGGGGTGAAAAATTTAGTGCAGTCGATGAATTGTCGCCGCGGACTGAAGTGAGTGATTCTGCTGTGCTGGTCCAGCCAGAGAGAAAAAAAATCTACTAAAGCAAACGCCAATCTCGATTGTATCCGCTTCTAAGCAATCGGCATCCACCATCGGGTAAGGGAACCGGAAATGATGGACGGCTGCTGTTGGCGTAATCATTTGGATTAGCGGCGTGCCTGTCTACTGCATTACCGCACACACCAGTTTCTGTTTTTCTATCGTCAACACTTTTCCTCCTGTATCTGTCATGGTTTTCCTGTCATCGCCGATGTAAGAAAGGTTCTGGTTCCGGTTTTCCAATTTCGTTCTTCTGTCTGACTGCTGTCTACGAGTTCTTAACCCTGTCGACTTGGTAAGTATGGTTGTTTTAGAGAAGGCGACTTATTAATTTTAGGTTTTTATTTTACAGTCATTTTGTCATCTAAACTAGCATCGATTACTGAAACGAGTGACACCGGATAAATTTTTGTGAGTGAGCGCGCGGGGGCGTGAAGGTTGAGCTTAGAGGAGAAGCAAAATTAGAATCTGCCTTGAAAGATGGGGGTCAAGCTACGGTTTTCACCGCGACAGATTTACGGCTTTGTGGCGTACGCCGGGCTGATGGTGTTTTTGTTGTGGCCCGGACGTTTTGCCAGCCGGTACGAGTACATTGAGGGTGAAGAAATCTACGACCAGCTCGTCCGGAAGACCACCAAAAATGTCAGCCTGATGCGTAACGGAGTCCGTTGCGATTACAGCGACGTGATCGAAGAAAACGTGTACCTATATCGGAGGCCTTTCACCGAAGAAATCATCAACAACAATATCCGACTGGGTGGCGAATGGTACCCGGAAGATTGTCTTCCCAGTTTTAGTACGGCCGTCATTATTCCGTACCGGCAGCGGGAACAGCAGCTGAATCAGTTCCTGATTTACATGCACAACTTCCTTCGGCGGCAAAGGATTCACTATCGGATTTTCATAATCGAACAGTATGATCCGAAACCGTTCAACCGTGCTAAGTTATTCAATATTGGAGCCCTGATTGCCATGAAGCTCGATTACCCATGCCTCGTCATGCAGGATGTGGATCTATTGCCACTGCATCTGGGTCATCTGTACGCCTGCAGTCAGCAACCCAGGCACATGTGTTCCAGTCTCGATGTGTTCCGGTACAATCTGCCCTACAAGGGCCTTTTCGGAGGGGCCATAGCAATTCAGAGCCAACAGTTTCTCAAGGTAAACGGCATGTCCAACATGTTCAGCGGTTGGGGCGGGGAAGATGACGATTTCTATGCCCGGCTCCAGAACAAGGAAATCGACATCTGTCGGTTCAGCCCGGACTTCAGCCGCTACACGATGCTGAAGCACCACAAGGAGACACCGAACAAAGACCGGGTTGCTTTCCTTCGCAATGGGCACCTGAGGTACCACACAGATGGTTTGAACTCGCTAGTGTATAAGGAAGTCGGTTTTAAGATGCACAATTTGTTTACGCACGTGCTCGTCGAGACGTAGGTCGTGATTTTTGCGGACCATGTGGGGCATGAATTGTGATAGAATTTTGTGATTTAGCTGCTAAAATTATTAGCCCTGAGCAAGCGATTTCGGTTCTCTGTTTCGGATGTTCCATCGACTGAAACACTTCCGGTAAATGATTTGATTCTGAATTCTGACATATTTATGAAAGAGGCAGTCTTTCAGTTGCATCAAATTTGTATAAATTAACAACACTGCTATCTATTTTTGAAATTGTCACAATTTTTTACAAATATCCTGTGTTAAAAAGTTGAAATTTGCTTCCCGAATTTAGGCAAACACATATTTAGTTTAAATGGTATTTCAATATTGATTAGGCTTCAAAATTCTTATAATGTCAGTTGTGAATCCTTAAGGCATAAATTGCTAAAATTATGTTCGAAGAATTGAATTTAAAATTTTAAAAATTATCCACTTGACATCAGTTTAGTTAAGTATAGACAAAATTAGTCTCAAGAAAAAAAAAGATTCTCTGAAAAGTTATAAACACAAAAAAATCTTTAAGGCAAGCGTTGAAAATTTTTTTGCAGAATTGAAAATTGAAATCTCCGGCGTTGACCTAGATTAAAGATTGATTTTTTTTTTCATCTGAATCTGATGAATCTAATAAGCCTTAAACTCCACAAATTAAAAATCTAACAAAATAGGCTTTTATGTTGTATTCCTTTCCCTGAAATGCTTCAGATGTTATGGAACATTCGATCGCAACCAATTGGATTTTTTCCAAAGCTTCAAGAAGACCCGAAGGTTGTTAATCTAGTTCAGTTAATAGATGTGAGTCAAAAATGTTCTAGGTCAACAGTAAAGCTATTCGCATGTTCTACCCTCTAGGCACAATCGCGGAGTTGTATCCCCAATATTAAACCGATAAGTCAATAATTTTGAAGTGGTATTAATTACACATTTAAATACACAGTCAATTGGCTGTTGAAGTACTGACGAGGATTTAACTGGTACCTTTATACCGGATCACATAATTCGATAGAGAAGAAAATACCAAGTGTGATAACAAACAGCAAATTATATTCGCTGATAGCGAGCGCCATACGATAAGCGTACCGACTCTATTTTGACTTGATAGGTAGTAAACAATAATCGAATGCTGATAAAAGGTAAAAGTACGCACACGACGCGAACAGGGAGACGAGAGTGCTGATTGATTTATAACCGATCGCTAAATGCTTACCAAAAAGCAATAAATAACGATATTGTTTTAGTGTTTTCTATGTAGTATGTTCAGCAGGTTTTATCTTGAAATTTTAATCCACTTGAAGCTAATGGCCAATTTGATTTTATAATTTGAATCTTATTAATATCGTCATCGGTTGGAAACCAACCACGCTTCATTACAAACGCTATAAGAGTGTTTGTTAAATCATTTTATCTATAAAATTATTCCACTAGTACGCAGTACATTTTTAGTCTAGTTTTAACCATACCTTTTAAGTATCTTATTACCGACTTACTTATTCACTCTAGTCCACTGTAAGATAAGTTGATCCCAAAAGGGTCCTTTAAACTAATAAACCCATTTTACTAGTAGATTTTGAGAATCTTGTTGTTCAGTTGTTAGTTGCCTTATTTCACAAACCCGTAGCTCGTAAGTAGGATATACAAATTTGCGGTAACCGTAAAATCAATTGTTAAAGAAATAGGTAACTACAACAAACACTCACTCTAATCTATAGACAGAGAAAAACACGCCCAAGTTAAACTCTTCTTATGCTTGAAAGTAATCTAGACCAGTCACAACTACACTACTGTTTTGAAATGTTCTCCCTTTTCTCCATATAAGTATATAGAAGGACTTAAAAATGTTGTCGCTCATTTTTCGGTGCACTCCATAGAAAGTTTCTTCGATTGTCGTTGAAACTTATAGTCGCAGCAGCATACTTTCAACACACTTTAAACAGAAAACTTAACTTTTTCGCTCTTGAAGATAAACCTATAATAGTACTTATAGACTTACGTTCAGAGGCTTAATAAAGCTAATACATTTTATAAAGTAAAAATGATAAAAAATACAAACAGTTTTCCAGCTGAAGAAGTAACGTGTAGCTTAAAATTGTTATAAAAAATTGTAGGAGAATGAAGATACCAGCTTCATTCAAGTGGTCGAATTTTGAAACACATTGTTAAACCGTTACCTTCACCTGCGGGTTGAGATCAGAACTAAAAAAACATTGTTTTTCCGAGCCTAGCAAGATACCTAAGAATAAATGTAAAAATATTAAAAAACAAAAGGTTCTTTTTTGTATCAGCTTTGAGAACATTGCATGACTCGGGTCACTTTTCTATGGGTTTCTTCTCGCAACCAGAAGGTGTCAGCACGGTAAGCCTTAAGCTAGAGCACAATCTGCGAATCAATGGTTTATGTCTTCACTACAAATTCCTACTACAGCGCCTCTATTAGATTATAAATGCACTAGAGTGGTGGCCGTGTCGAGTATGATTTTCAAATGAATTCAGAATCTTTAATGTATTATTAAATAAATCGATTCTCAAATGTTGAATTATAATATCGATTATCCAAAGTCAATCTGAAAACAGAAACAGAAACAGAAATTTTTACAATCAAGTTTACAGAAATTTACATGATATCAAATCGAGTTGAGCATTTGCAATATCGAGTTTTAACTTATATTTTAAATTTTGATTGTCTTGTATGCATTGATGAGGGTTATACAAAAATGATAAAAATGACAAAAATCAAAAATGACAAAAATAAAAAAAAAATACAAAAATGACAAAAATGACAAAAATCAAAAATGACAAAAATGACAAAAATGATAAAAATGACAAAAATGACAAAAATGACAAAAATGACAAAAATGACAAAAATGACAAAAATGACAAAAATGACAAAAATGACAAAAATGACAAAAATCAAAAATGACAAAAGTGACAAAAATAACAAAAATGACAAAAATGACAAAAATGACCAAAATGACCAAAATGACCAAAATGACAAAAATGACAAAAATGACAAAAATGACAAAAATGACAAAAATGACAAAAATGACAATGACAAAATTGACAAAAATGACAAAAATGACAAAAATTACAAAAATCACAAAATTTACAAATATCACAAAATTCCCAAAAATCACAAAAATTACAAAAATAAGAAAAATGACATAAATGACAAAATTATCAAAAATGACAAAAATGACAAAAATGACAAAAATGACAAAAATGACAAAAATGACAAAAATGACAAAAATGACAAAAATGACAAAAATGACAAAAATGACAAAAATGACAAAAATGACAAAAATGACAAAAATGACAAAAATGACAAAAATGACAAAAATGACAAAAATGACAAAAATGACAAAAATGACAAAAATGACAAAAATGACAAAAATGACAAAAATGACAAAAATGACAAAAATGACAAAAATGACAAAAATGACAAAAATGACAAAAATGACAAAAATGACAAAAATGACAAAAATGACAAAAATGACAAAAATGACAAAAATGACAAAAATGACAAAAATGACAAAAATGACAAAAATGACAAAAATGACAAAAATGACAAAAATGACAAAAATGACAAAAATGACAAAAATAAAAAAAATGAAAAAAAATGACAAAAATAGCAAAAATGACAAAAATGACAAAAAAGACAAAAATGACAAAAAAAAGACAAAAAAATGACAAAAAAAAGACAAAAAAAAAAAATGACACAAATGACAAAAATGACAAAAATGACAAAAATGACAAAAATGACAAAAATGACAAAAATTACAAAAATTACAAAAATTACAAAAATGACAAAAATGACAAAAATGACAAAAATGACAAAAATGACAAAAATGACAAAAATGACAAAAATTACAAAAATTACAAAAATTACAAAAATGACAAAAATGACTCAAATGACACAAATGACAAAAATGACAAAAATAACATAAATGACAAAAATAACATAAATAACAAAAATGACAAAAATTTGAAAAATTACAAAAATAACTAAAATGACAAAAATTATAAAAAATACAATCATTATAAAAATTACAAAAATACAAAAATTACAAAAATTTCAATAACTACAAAAATTACAAAAATTAAAAAGTATTATAAAAATTACAAAAGTTACTAAAATACAAAAATAACAATAAATACAATAATTACAAAAATTGCAAAAATTACAAAAATTACAAAAATTCCAAAAATTACAAAAAATACAAAATTACAAAAATTACAAAAATTACAAAAATTACAAAAATTACAAAAATTACAAAAATTACAAAAATTACAAAAATGACAAAAATGACAAAAATGACAAAAATAACAAAAATGACAAAAATTTGAAAAATTACAAAAATTTCTAAAATGACAAAAATTATAAAAAATACAATCATTATAAAAATTACAAAAATACAAAAATTACAAAAATTACAAAAACTACAAAAATAACAAAAAATACAAAAAATTATTAAAATTACTACAATTATGAAAATGACAAACGTTACTTAAATACAAAAATAACAATAAATACAATAATTACAAAAATTGCAAAAATTACAAAAATTACAAAAATTACAAAAATTACAAAAATTACAAAAATTACAAAAATTATAAAAATTACAAAAATTACAAAAATTACAAAAATTACAAAAATTACAAAAATTACAAAAATTACAAAAATTACAAAAATTACAAAAATTACAAAAATTACAAAAATTACAAAAATTACAAAAATTACAAAAATTACAAAAATTACAAAAATTACGAAAATGACAAAAATAACAAAAGATTACAAACATTACAAAAATTACAAACATTACCAAAATTACAAAAATAACAAAAATTTCAAAAATGACAACATGGCTTAAGTGACAAAAATGACAAAAATGACAAAAATGACAAAAATGACAAAGATGACAAAAATGACAAAAATGACAAAAATGACAAAAATGACAAAAATGACAAAAATGACAAAAATGACAAAAATGACAAAAATGACAAAAATGACAAAAATGACAAAAATGACAAAAATGACAAAAATGACAAAAATGACAAAAATGACAAAAATGACAAAAAAGACAAAAATGACAAAAATGACAAAAATGACCAAAATGACAAAAATGACAAAAATGACAAAAATGACAAAATTGACAAAATATACAAAAATGACAAAAATGACAAAAATGACAAAAATGACAAAAATGACAAAAATGACAAAAATGACAAAAATGACAAAAATGACAAAAATGACAAAAATGACAAAAATGACAAAAATGACAAAAATGACAAAAATGACAAAAATGACAAAAATGACAAAAATGACAAAAATGACAAAAATGACAAAAATGACAAAAATGACAAAAATGACAAAAATGACAAAAATGACAAAAATGACAAAAATGACAAAAATGACAAAAATGACAAAAATGACAAAAATGACAAAAATGACAAAAATGACAAAAATGACAAAAATGACAAAAATGACAAAAATGACAAAAATGACAAAAATGACAAAATTGACAAAAATGACAAAAATGACAAAAATGACAAAAATGACAAAATTGACAAAAATGACAAAAATGACAAAAATGACAAAAATGACAAAAATGACAAAAATGACAAAAATGACAAAATTGACAAAAATGACAAAAATGACAAAAATGAAAAAAAAAATGAAAAAAATGACAAAAATGACAAAAATGGAAAAAATGACAAGTATGACAAAAATGACAAAAATGACAAAAATGACAAAAATGACAAAAATGGCAAAAATGACAAAAATGACAAAAATGACAAAAATGAAAAAAAATGAAAAAAAAAAATGAAAGCAAATGACAAAAATGACAAAAATTTTAAATAATACAAAAATGACAAAATTTTCAAAGATGACAAAAATTGCAAAAATGACCAAAATGACAAAAAAAAAATGACGCTAAAGGCATAAAAACTACATTGGCAAAATGTCAAAATGACAAGAAAGTCAAACATGACAGAAACAACAAAAATGACAAAAAATGACAAATATGACAAAAAAAAATCACAAAAATTTCAACACCCTTTCAAGTCGGAAAATCCATACAAAACCTTTGTCAATCAGAGCTGGCGAACTCTAATAGGTCAACTGATCCTCAAATAGATCGATTTCTTTCCATTGTGAAATAAATCACGCCGATTTGATCTGGGTAGGTCGAAATGCCGAATGGCGCCAACTAAACACCTGGCCAGGAACAGGTTGATTCCGACTGGCTGTCCCAATCAAATGTATGATTTGTTTCCTTGTATTTAGTTATGAGCGCCTTCAAAAATCTACGCCAGTCTTTAACAGCATGATTGACTGACTGAGTATGACTATGAGCTGAATGCTTCGAGGGACGATGCCGATTTAGTATAGCCACACTCAGAAAAGCTTCAAGTATACCTTTCGAGGATGGAGGGTGTAGTGAGGTACCTAAATATTACTCAATGATCTCTGATTGAGATTTGATTTTATTTTTTGTCGTCATGTTCGGCATCGGATTGGCGCGACTCGAGATCGAATCTTGCATCTCTTTACCCCCGTTTCTTTCTTTTTTTTTTGCTTACTTCCCGAGTACCGTTCTACTACTATCTTCATCTGCGATCTACATTAAGCTATGCTATTATTTTTATTATGGTAATTGACGATTAATACTTCACGGTTTGGATTTGGTGTGATTTGAAGTTTATTGAAAGTTCGAATCTATTACTGTCTGCTTTCAATGGGGTTGGGTGGAAAATAAATAGCCTTACAGCATTAAAACCTATGAGCTACACGCGAGATTTCTGAATTAGGATGAATCCCCTTGGGGGAAAATCGCGTCACCAATGCTGCAATTCCTTCAGCTAAAGGTCTTTTCCTTGGAGCCATCACAGCTGGTGCCGAAAGCTAGTTGCGGTTCAAATATGCAAATATTTCATACGCAAATGTAACCAGACGCGGGAGTATTCGCGGCTTATGCGTTCTTAATTTCTATTCATTTATTCAAAATCGAGTTCCATAAAATCGGATTGGTCCAAAGCTTTGGCAGCTTCTCTGATGTGGGGTAAGTGATCTCCTATAATAGTGCGAGATCAGTGTTTTTGTTACTATAAGTGGCTTCCAATAATGCTTCAGAGAGTCTCCAAGGGAGTTCCACAAGTGTTGAACTTTTGTGACAGTTTAAGGTTTTTGTTTCAATTAAAATTTTCTTTACCGAATATCCAAACTCAAAATATTTTATTCTTATTATGTCTTCATACTGTTGATGGAAATTTGACTCCTTCAGGGTCGTCGTAAATTAAATCAGCTAGATTCAATATAGCTTAAATTTACACCGAAATCGATGTGAAATTTAAATATTGATGCATTTGGCTATTAACGTTGTTAAAATGTAGGCCTTATTGCGGTATATGAGGTATACTAACGTAAACGCAATATTAAGTTTTTATTCAGTTTCATTATTCATGGCATTGAAAGCTTCAAAACATGACGAAGGTAAATATTTCAACTATCATTTCTGAAAAAAAGTTGATGCTTTTTCCTTTTCGTCATGATTAAAAATGTATCAAAAATTATATCCGTATGATTAAAAATCATACGGATCATTGATTTTATTTTGTCATTTTTTTATTACTTTAAATATTTTCATGACTTTTTTTTTCGGAGATTACAGAATAGTGTCTATGTCCGGAATCAACGACCAAATTCCGCCTGATCACGACACAGACGAATGATAGATTAGGAATGAGTACAACACATAAAAATGAAGTGTTTTTTTTATTTTGTAATTTTTGTCAGTTTGGTCATTTACGTCATTTTGGTAATTTTTTCATTTATGTCATATTTGTCATTTTGGCCATTTTAGTTATTTTTGACTTTATGTTATTATGTCATTTTTGTAACATTTGACATTTTGGTCGTTGTGGTCATTTGAGTCTCTCTTGTAATTCTAGTATTCTTTTCGTTTTGGTCGTTATGTCACTTTTGTAATTTTTAAAATTAATGCAATTTTTTGTAATTTTTCAAATTTTTGAAATTATTTAAATTTTTGCTATTTTTCTTATTTTTGTCATTTTGGTCATTTATGTCATTTTTATTTTTATGTCTGAAATGGCATTTTTGTCGTTTTGGTAGTTTTTTTCACTTCTGTTATTTTTGTCATTTTGGTCATATTTTTCATTTCTGCTATTTTATGTCATTTCTGCAATATTTGTCAATTCTGTCGCTTTGGTGGTTCTTGTCACTTTTGTCATTTTGTTATTAATGTCATTTTAGTATAATTTATCATTTTTATCATTTTTGTCTCTAATGTTTTTTTTGTCCTTTTTGTTATTTTTGTCATTTTTTTACTTTTTGTCATTTAAGTCATTTGTGGCATCTTTGTCATTTTTTTTTTTTCATATTTGTCATTTTTTTCAATTTTTTTTAAATTTTTGATATACATATTTAGTCTTTTATGTTGTTTTTTCAATTTTGTCAGTTTCGTCGTTTTTATTTTAATTTTTTTGTTCATTCTTGTCACTTTTTGCCTTTCTGAATCTCTTCGTCCATTCTGAGCATTTTTGAAATTTTGACCAATTGTGTAATTTTTATTTATTTATTTTTTAATTTTTTTCTCGAGGGAGTGTAATTTTTATAATTTTTTATCATTCTTGTCATTCTGATATTTCAACCATTTTAGTTATTTTGTCATTTTTGTCATTCTAGTAATTTTTGTCATCTTTGTCATTTTTGTCATAACTGTTAATTTTGTCATTTTTGTCATTTTTTCCATGTTATTAATGATATTTTTGTAATATGTATTTGTCATTTTTGTTATTTTTGTCATTTTTGTTGTTTTGGTAATTTAAGCCATTATTAATTTAAGTTTTTTGGTCACTGTCATTTTTGTCATTTTAATCATTTTTGTCGTTTATGTGTTACGTCGTTTTCGTCATTTTTGTCGATCATACTTTTTTGTCATTTTTGTTTTTTTTTCTGTTTCTGTCATTTTTGTATTTTTTTTTAAATTCTCGTAAATTATAAAATTTTTGCAGCTTTTTGTCATTTTTGTCACACTTGTCGTATTTGTCATTTTCGTCGGCATGTCATTTATGGTTGTTTTTGCCTTTTTTGTCTTTTTTCTGTCATTGATGCCATTTTTGTGATTTCTGCGATTTTTGTCATTTTGCCATTTTGTCATTTTTGTCACTTGTCGTTTTTGTCATTTTTGTGATTTTTGCATTTTTGTCATTTTGTCATTTTGTCATTTTTGTCATTTTTGTCATTTTTGTCATTTTTGTCTTTTTTCTCAATTTTGTCATTTTTGTCATTTTTGTCTTTTTTGTCATTTTTGTCATTTTTGTCTTTTTTGTCTTTTTTCTCAATTTTGTCATTTTTGTCATTTTTGTGATTTTTGTCTTTTTTGTCATTTTTGTCATTTTTGTCATTTTTGTCATTTTTGTCATTTTTGTCATTTTTGTCATTTTTGTCTTTTTTGTCTTTTTTCTCAATTTTGTCATTTTTGTCATTTTTGAGATTTTTTCTTTTTTGTCATTTTTGTCATTTTTGTCATTTTTGTAATTTTTGTCATTTTTGTCATTTTTGTCATTTTTGTCATTTTTTTCATTTTTGTCATTTTTGTCATTTTTATTTTTTTTTGTCATTTTCGTCGTTTATGTGTTATGTCGTTTTCGTCATTTTTGTCATTTTTGTCAATCATACTTTTTTATCATTTTCATCGTTTCCGTCATTTTTATCATTTTAGTTTTTTTTTGTTTTTGTCATTTTTGTCATTTTTATTTGAATTTTCGTCAATTATTACATTTTTGTAGCTTTTTGTCATTTTTGTCTTACTTGTCGTATTTGTCATTTTCGTCGGCATGTCATTTATGGTTGTTTTTGCCTTTTTTGTCTTTTTCTGTCATTGGTGCCATTTTTGTGATTTCTGCCATTTTTGTCATTTTGCCATTTTTGTGATTTTTGCATTTTTGTCATTTTGTCATTTTTGTCATTTTTATCATTTTTGTCATTTTTGTCAGTTTCGTCAGTTTTGTCATTTTTGTGAATTTTGTCTGTTTTTTCAATTTTGTCATTTTTGTCATTTTTGTGATTTTTGTCATTTTTGTCATTTTTGTCATTTTTGTCATTTTTGTCATTTTTGTCATTTTTGTCATTTTTGTCACTTTTGTCATTTTTGTCATTTTTGTCATTTTTGTCACTTTTGTCCTTCATGTCATTTTTGTCATTTATAGCTTTCTTTGATTCTTTTTAATTCTGTCATTCCTGTCTATTTTGTCATTTATATTATTTTTATCAATTTAGTCTTCTTTGTTTGTGTTTTCGTTTTGTGTTTTCATTTTTGTCATTTATGTTATTTTTGTTAGTTTTGTCACTTTCGTCATTATTGTATTTTTAGCCGTTTATGACATTTTTGTCGATTCCGTCATTCCTGTCATTGATGGAATTTTTATGTCTTCGTTTCGTGTTTTTTCAGTCGTTTATGTCATTTTTGATAATTTTGTTATTTTTGTCATTCAGGGGATTGCTGTCATTGATGTCATTTTTTACAATTTTGCCATTTGGATCATTTTCGACATTTGACTTATTTTTGTCATTTTTGTTTTATTTATCATTTTTGTCATTTTTATCGTTTAGTCGCTTTGAAATTTTTGTTATTTTTGTCATTGTGGTCATTTAGGTCTCTTTTGTAATTCTTGGATTTTTTTTTTAAATTTTTGTCGTTTTGTCACTTTTGTAATTTTTGAAATTAATTGAATTTTTTTAAAATTTTTTAAAAATTTTTACGATTTTTTTTTTCGATTTTTTTTCAATTTTTGTGTTTTCAAAATTTTGTCGCTTTGGTCACTTATGTCATTATTATTCTAATGTCTGAGATGGCATTTTTATCATTTTGGACATTTTTATCGTTTTGGTGGTTTTTTTTCATTTCTGTTATTTGTGTCAGTTTTGTCGTTTTTGTCAATTTTTTTTATTTCTGCTATTTAATGTCATTTGTGCAATTCTGTCGCTTTGGTCGTTTTTGTCACTTCCTAATATTCTTGTCATTTTTACCATTTTTGTCATTTTTGTCATTTTTGTATTATTTATCATTTTTGTCATTTTGTCTAAATGTCTTTTTTGTCATTTTCGTCTTTATTGTCAGTTTTGTCATTTTTGTCATTTTCGTCATTTTTTTTTGTCATTCTTGGCCATTCTCAACATTTCAACCACTTAAGCTATTTTGTCATTTTTGTCAATTTTTTTTTGTCTTTTGTCATTATTGTCATTTTCGTATTTTATTTTGTAATTTTTTTTAATATTTTTAAATTTTCGTCGTTCATGACATTTTTATAGCTTTTGTCATACTTTTCGTATTTGTCATTTTCGTCTGCTTGTGATTTTTGGTATTTTTTTGTTGATTTTTGACCATTGATTTATATCTGTCATTTTTGGGATTTTTGCGTTTTTATAATTTTTTTCATTGTGTTATTATGTCATTTTGTCATTTTTGTCACTTATATCATTTTTGAGCTTGAGCTTGATCTTGCTATCAACTACGGTCCACCTACAGCGTTTCCTGGCCAATGGCGTAATGGTTGCACCACTGACCATACTGGCTGGATACTCGTTTTCTGGATAATTTTTCCATCAGTATGCAATATCGATTTCAGAGTGCGCGTCGATCAATTTGAAGAAACGCTATCCCAGTTAGGAAATGCCTTCCAACTTAAAAAAAAACAGGCAATTTCTACGATAAAATCGGGCTAAACAGGTACATTTTTCCAATAGGGCATTTTTTGTCAAATTTTTCATGTTCGTCACCTGCCGTCGGTATTGCGATTCTAAAAAATCTGACAAAAAAAATTAGACAGAAAATGTTTGAATTTTTGTTCTAAGTGTCATGTCAGTGTGATCAGTGGTTGCACTCCGTGATTGGTTCGAAATAATCAACATTGCACAATGAACCAAATGAAAGATTGCTGGGAACAAGCAATACAATCTCACTGTACAGTTTTGAGAATTTCAGACTTTAATAAGAACCAATAACGACGCCGGCCAAGTCCGTGTAGTCGATAGAGGAAAGGGACATGCAGCACATGTGAAGATATGTTTTGCGGAGACCGGCTGTTCGCCATCCTTCCACAAATCTCACGCTGAGTGTTAATGAGTAAGGGTAATGCGGCATGGAAATCACCTTGGTAAGCGATGTGGCCACAAAAAAAAACGTATGCTCCTGAGATCCTGAATGTTTCTTAATGAAACTCCTATTGTATACTATTATTTGAAATAAATTGTTTGTTTAAAGAAAAAATTAAAATAATTTTTTTAAATGAAGTGTTAATTACCGTTAATTTATTTTATGAAATTATTTTATCGGTCATATCGGTGAAAATGTATATTCTTTGAGAAAACATATTTAAGAGTTGAAAGACGGATAGAAGATTAGAATAAGGTTAAAGATGTTGAAAATGAGCGCGAGAAAAGTTTTTCAGATGAAAACACTATTTCGCTAATTTCATAAAGTTTTAAAATATTTTCGATTTTTTATACTAGACCGTTTTGGAAGCTTTTCAACTTATTTACCTTTCATCTATATCTCGTATTTATAAAATTTGAAGTAAGTCTGATATTCACCAGAGAAGTTCAATAAGTTTAGTGAAATGTTGTGATGAATATTTAAAAAATCACAATTTTGTAGTTTTTGTCATTTTTGTAATTTTGGACTTCTTTGTCATTTTTGCTGTTTCTGTCATTTTTTACTTTTTTTTTTTACATTTTTTACATTTCTGCAATTCATGTCATTTTTGTCATTGTTGCCATTTTTTTTTCGTTTTGGTCATTTTTGTTATTTTGATATTTTTTTTTAATTTTTTGTAATTTATGTCAATTTTTTCATTTATAGAATTTTTGTCAGTTTTTGTAAATTTTGTCAAAAAACTAAAAACAAAACGTTTAGGTAATTTTCGTCATTTTGGTTAATTTTCACATTTTTGTCATTTTTTCATTTGTTTTTTTTTCATTTATGCCATTTTTGTCTTTTTTGTTTTTTATGTCATTTTTGTAAATTTTGTTATTATTGTCATTTTTGACATTATTTCCACTTCTGTCATTTTTGTCATTTTGACAATTTTTTTTTTACATTTTTATCGTTTTGGTCTTTTTTGTCATTTTTGTCATTTATTGTATTTTTAATTTTTTTCTTTGATGGCAATTTTTGTCATTTTGCAAGCTAGTTTGTTAGAGCTGATTATTACCTTGCTTCCGAATGTTACAGTATACTTTTAACTTCTTCATCGTTATTTTTTCTTAATTCAAGTTTTGAAGAGGTTTTTTCTTCTTTTTTTCTAGTTCAACAATCCTAGCGTAGAATCCATAACAATGTATTGTTGGCCTAAATCACCCACAATCGAACAATGGCGCAAATAGATTCTGTCAAAGCATCACCGCTTATCTGCATCTTTGTAACGGCTCATCCGTGACCCAAGAGTAGGAACAGGTAATCGCATCTCACCCGGAACGTGAACGAGATTTGATACCATTCGAGATGCTTAGGTAGAACCTTTGCAGCCTCCTCATCGTTTGGCCGTGGGAATTTTTATTTCCGCCTTTTCTCTGGAACAGAAGCCTCTACAAAATATATGTAGGTAGCTGCTAGCTGCACCAGCCACGGACCTTTCGTTCGTCGCTAATCGGCTGCTGCCGAGGCACCCTTCCCCCAAAGGGATTTGCCTACAGATGTTGACCACGTGAGAACAACCGCGTGTTACAATAATTAAAACATTTCACTTACCAATTTCCCTTTTCCGTGTCGGAGTTTCGCTTTGAGTAAGGTAGATAGAGGGCTATCTGGTTATTGGTGCATGAGTGAATTCGAAGCTCAGAGGCTGAGAGCCAGAGCGAAGAGCCTCCGGCAAGCAATCCTCACGGTTCGGCGTGCTCAGCAGATCACCCAAAAGCAAGAATAGCGCCCCGGCTGGAGGCTCCTTAATCGCTTTCTTCCAACGCGTGCTCACGCTCTGCTCGATTACCGCATGAAATGATGACGATACCTCTCTACAAATCCAAACCAAACCAAACCAAACTAGGTCTGTGCTGCTGCTGTCTGATAGGCTTGTTTTTTTTTTTCGATATTTCAGTTCAGCCCGAGCCTGGTCCAGGTGGTTTGCACATGCACACGAAGGTGTGTGAATTAGGTCAAAATTATGTATTTTCCCAAAGTGATTACCACCGACACGTCAGGCTCTAACTTCATCCTCATGCTCATGGCGCTGCTGCTGCTTGAACATGTTTGGGCAACCGATCCAGTTTTGAAGAGCTGAGGATGGGATTTGGAAACTTACGTACATACATGATATGAAGTTGTACTTTTCCTGCAGCCAAAACAAAATTTGAGCGGATTCATTATTAGGTAGGTACCTACTTGAGGACCGTGTGTGCATGCTAAAGTGATTAGCGCTTAACGAGATTTTTGCGTGCTACACCGATGTACCGAACACTCTAAACGATTACATATTACTGCAATGATACTGAGGAATGATGATTAGGAATAGCCATTGGAATTATGTTATATCCATCTTAGATTAAGAAATCAGAATTTTGAAAGTGAAAGGTGGAACGTTTGTTCGATGATCACGAAGGGATCTTTTCGCAAGGTTGAACCGCGAGTGCGAGTATTCGATGTTGATTGAGGTGGACGACGATTCCGTTTTTTAATACCGTAAAACGGGGTAAATTTGATCACCGTTTACGTTTACTGATTTTACTGCTATTCCAACTTCACTAAACTTCTCAGCTCTTTCTAACAGCTTTTGCTTCAACTAGGAGACGGTTGTCAGAATTTTTTAAGCACGTATCCGGACCGGACGAATCGGAGCTTTTTTATCTAAAAATCCGGGCAATATCCGGGCAAATTTGGTCAAACCCAGGAATTATTCAAGCAAAATCAATGATTATTAATTGTATTCAAGGCTTAGGTAAGTATTTACTAATGGTAAATTCCTGTTTCTATACAGATTGTTCTTACAGGTATGTTCGAGGTGAGTAAGCTCGAGCGCTGCATATCACATATGTTAACCCCTATAAAACGAATCTTCCAAGCATCTACATGGAAAGAAGCCTACATGTTTCCGGTCTACAAGAAAGGCGACAGGAGGAATGTCAACAACTATCGCGGTATTTCTGCCTTATGCGCAATTGCAAAACTACTCAAGATAGTTGTTTAAGACCCTATCTTCTCGTACTGCAAACAATATTTTTCTTATGATCAACATGATTTTATGCCTAAGCGCTCTACGACCACAAACCTGCTGGCGTTTACGTCTAAGGTGCAAGATAGTTTTGCTTCAGGATTCCGAACAGACGCCATCTACACCAACCTGTCAGCCGCTTTCGACAAAGTGAACCATGAAATAGCTATCGCCAAACTCCATCACATTGGTTTTTGTAGGTCTCTACTGGAATGGTTTCGCAGCCATCTGGTAGGTCGGAAACTTATTGTCCGAACGGCAGAATCCTTCTCTAACCAGTTTTTTACCACCTCTGGAGTGCCTCAAGGAAGCCATTTAGGACCAATACTATTCTTGATTTATTTCAACGCCCTACTGTTGCTCCTCGAAGACCAAAATAAGCTTACGCAGACGATCTGAAGATGTTTCATCCTATCTCCGGCCCTGACGATGCCAAGTTCCTGCAGGACCAGTTCAACCTCTTCGCCTCCTGGTGCGATGTCAATTGTCTGCCTTTGAATCGTAGTAAATGCGTAGCAATTTCTTTTTCCCGTAAGCGGCTTGGAAATCAACACAGAAAATCGTTCCAATTTCGTGGTGGCTGGACAACAGGTTGAGACAGTGGAATGCTTCCAGTATCTTGGTAGCCAGATTGCGCCTGATGGTGGTACCAAGAAGGACCCGATTTGCGTTTGCGAGTCTCCGAAACATCTGGCGCTCACGCCAGATCTCTCTACGAACTAAGATCCGAATCTTCAACTCAAACGTCAAATCCGTATTGCTGTACGGGTGTGAAACTTGGTGCACATATGCGGTGATGACGCGAAAACTGCAAGTTTTTGTGAATCGCTGCCTGCGGAACATCAGCGGAACATCCGCGCTTGGTGGCCTGGCAACTGGATCTCAAACGTTGAACTTCATCGCCGGTGTCATCAAAAGGCGCTAGAAATCGAGATTCGGGAACGTAAGTGGAGATGGATTGGGCACACGCTGCGAAGAGATGAAAACGAGATTTGCAGAGAGGCGCTTGATTGGAATCCAGATGGGCATCGAAGAAGAGGCAGGCCCAAAAGCTCGTGGCGGCGAAGCCTAGCCGCTGAAATCCGCACAGTTGACGAGAAACTTGGCTGGCAGCAAGTGAAGACGCTGGCTCCGGATCGCCAGCAGTGGAGATCTTTTATCTCAGCCCTATGCGTCGGTCAATCGGCACCGGACCCTTAGGTAGGTAGGGGGTATGCGGCTTCCATCAAATGCAGTGTATTTTCTCGGCGACGAGGCTATTGCTCGAGTTGAGCACGTGAAAGATCTTGGTGTCATTCTTGACAAACGGATGGATTTTAAGATTAAGACACCAATTATATCGTCGATAAAGCTTCTAGAAGCATAGGTCTACTCTGCCGCATGACGAAACACTACAAAGATATTTACTGTTTGAAGAGTCTCTATTGCAGTTTGGTTCGTTCGATCCTTGAATACGCCTCTGCTATCTGGTGCCCTTATTACCAAAACGGCTCCGAGCGTATTGAGGCTATCCAACGGCGCTTTATGAGATTCGCCCTTGGCAACACCCGTTCCGACTTCCCAGCTTAGAGAGCCGCTGTCGTCTAATCGAACTCGACACGCTGCAAGCCCGCAGGACAGCCGCACGAGCCTCTGTCATAGCTGATTTGCTTTCATCCAGAACTGATTGTCCCGTACTGTTGGAAGGTCTTCAACTCAACATACTACCACGTGGTAAAAGTATACTGTACCCAAGATGAGATGATGAGATTTTCATCCCATTGGATAATTTATCCCAAAAACAAATATAGTGAGAATCGAACTCACTGCAACATCCCATCACGGCTTGCCAGTCCGACATCTTACCCAGTGCAGGAACATTTTTCATTATTTATTTTATTCTTACCTGTTTTTCAATCAGCACTTTTCAGTGCTAAAATTATTTTCATTTTTTTTTATTCATATTTTTCTCTTTTCTTTCCAGCATGGGAAAGTCATCGGCCGGCTCAAGAGCTGGTAGAAAGCGAATTGCCGAAACTAATTCGGGTCTATCGCCCCAAAAAAGTTGAAATTTCCAATTCATTCGATGTCCTTCATAACATCGGTGATGAGGAAATATTCATATTTAATTCTGATAAGAGTACTAGGAAACCTTCTTCTTCTTATACTCTTAAAAACCAAAAGGTTCCACCAATTCCGGTCACGATTCCTGACTTCAATGCCTTTCGGAAAGAAATCGTCACTTCCGTCAAGGATGTGAAGATTTCTTTTCAGATCGGTCGAAGGGTAACTGCTCGTATATTGGCGGAATCTTTTTATGATTTTCAAACAATTTTAAATTATTTGAATAATAAAAAACATCAATTTTTTACTTACGACACTAGAAGTGATCGTCCATTTAAAGTTGTACTTCGTGGTCTCACCGGCGATCAGACACCGGATGAGATCACAACTGAATTAAATTTTTTGTTAGGTTTTTCTCCAATTCAAGTAATTCAAATGAGGAAAAGAACCAACACGAATAGCATCAGTAGTGTTGGTTTTGCTCCTGAACTTTATTTTATCCATTTTAAAAAGGATCAAGTTAATAATTTGCAAATTCTTGAAAAGGCTAGTCTTATGTTCCATTGTCGAGTCAAATTCGAACCTTTTCGAAAATCTTCAACCAATTTCCTTCAAAATATTACGCAATGTCGTCGTTGTCAAGCTTTTTGTCACGACACTAAAAATTGTAGAATGAATGCCAGATGCATGCTTTGCGGCTCATTCGATCATGAAAAATCTAAATGCCTTTTTGGTGGCGATAAACCACAAACAGAATTGTTCAAGTGTGCGAATTGCGCAGGTAATCACTCCTCGAATTTCATAGACTGTCCCGTTAGGGCAAAAATTATTGCTTCTAGAAAAATCCTAAATTTGTCAGGAAAGTTTCTTCTCCTCCTTCCTCTTTTTCGTCTTCACACGTCAGGCCGGCAAACAACCTGCCTGTTCGCGGTCAGCTCCGGCCTACATTGGAATCACGGCTGGGAGATACCCGAAGTGATTTTAATGTTACCTGTGCTGATTCTGCGCCCCAGACTCGTTGTTTATCGTTCTCAGAGGTGGTTGAAAGTGGGTTGCCCTCTCCAGGCATAACTAATAAAAATGGGAAAAAACCAAGTCTCAACGTTCATGCGAAGGCTTGGGAAAGTCCCCGAAATTCAAATTCAAATACCTGTTCTTCTCCTTCATTTTCTGATCCTAACAATTTTGTTGATTTGGGTGAGATTACTGAGGAAAAATTAAAATTTTTGCATCAAAATTTAATGGAAATGATGCAACTTATGTTGAAAGCAAATTCAATGTTTGAAGCTTTCCAAACTTCTTTTAATTATGCTAACAAAATTATTATGACTTTACGATTCCCTCATGGATCCAAATAGATGTTTAAATATTATGAATTGGAATGCTAGATCTTTGCTGGCCAACCAAGATGAATTCTTTTTATTTTTGAAAACTCAAAACATACATATTGCTGCCATCACTGAAACTTTTTTAAAGCTTGAAAAGCAATGCTTTCTTTAAAATTTTGCGAAATGATCGACTTGATCGACAAGGTGGGGGTGTAGCTATTGTCATCAATAGTCGTCTCAAATTTAGACTTCTTCCTTCTTTCAATACAAAATTCTTAGAAACAATTGGAATTGAATTAGAAACTTCTATGGGGAAAATTATAATTGTTGCCGCATACTTGCCTTTTCAATTCAGCGGTGAACAGAAAAATTTTTTGAAGGGAGATTTACAAAAACTCATCAGAAATAAATGAAATTTTTTTATTATTGGTGACTTTAATGCAAAACACCGATCTTGGAATAATATTTCATCAAATTGTAAAGGGGATATTTTATTTAATGACTGCTCTGCTGGATATTATACTGTTGAATATCCTAATGGGCATTCTTGTTTCTCTTCGATTAGAAATCCTTCCACAATTGATTTGGTTCTAACGGATTTAGGCGAGCATTGTAGTCAATTAGTTACTCATGCGGACCTCGATTCCGACCACCTTCCAGTAATTTTTTCTTTATCCCAAAGTCCCATTGAAAACCCTTTAAAATCAACTTTTAACTTTCAAAAAGCTGACTGGGAGCGATATAGGAATTTTATTGAACGTAATTTGAATGTAAACGTTCCACTCAATTAAATAGAAGATATTGATTTGGCTGTAGAAAATTTGACAACTTCAATAGTCAATGCTAAAGCCGCTTCAATACCTAAAGTTAAACATAAATTTAATCAACCTTTGATCGATGATGATCTTCTGTTTTTGATACGACTGAAAAACATTCGTCGACGCCAATATCAACGTACTAGGGATCCTTATTTGAAATTTATTTATTGCGACCTTCAAAACGAGATCAAACGTCGTTTAAATTTCATTCGTAATGAAAATTTTGCCAAAGCAGTAGAGGACATAAAACCCTACTCAAAGCCATTTTGGAAATTAACTAAAATTCAGAAAAAGCCCCAGAAGCCAATTCCTACTTTGAAAGATGGGGATAAACTTATTTTAACTAACGCAGAAAAAGCTCAAAAATTAGCCCAACAATTTGAGTCTGCTCATGATTTTAATTTAAACGTTGTAAGTCCAATTGATGCTCAAATTTCCCTTGAATTTGATGATATTCTTTCTAAACAAAATGTATTTGAAAGTTCCTGTGAGACAAATATTGATGAACTTAAATTGATTTGCAAAAAATTTAAAAATATGAAAGCTCCGGGGGAAGATGGGATTTTCTATATTCTTATAAAAAAGTTGCCTGAAAGCACTTTAAATTTTTTAGTTAAAATCTTCAATAAATGTTTTCATTTGGCTTATTTTCCCAATAAATGGAAAAATGCCAAAGTAACTCCAATTTTGAAACCTGGAAAAAGTGCTTCAGAGCCTTCAAGTTATCGACCAATTAGTTTGCTTCCTTCTTTAAGTAAACTATTTGAGAGAGTTATTTTGAATAGAATGATGATTCACATTAATCAGAATTCTATTTTCCCTGATGAACAATTTGGTTTTCGTCATGGACATTCTACTACACATCAACTTTTAAGTGTAACTAATATGATTAACGATGGAAAATCTGAAGGATATTCAACTGTTGTTGCTCTTCTTGATATTGAAAAAGCTTTTGACAGTGATTGGCACAAAGGTTTAGTAGCTAAATTAGCTCGATTTGATTTTCCTGTATATCTCACCAAAATTATTCAAAATTATTTGACTAGCCGAACCTTACAAGTAAGCTATCAAAATTCATACTCTGAAAGGACACCCATTAGAGCTGGTGTCCCTCAGGGTAGTATACTTGGGTCAATTGTATACAATATTTTTACTTCTGATCTTCCTGATGTACCAGAAGGAAAGGGTAGAAGATTGTTTGCTGATGATACTTTGCTTTCAGCCAAAGATCGAAATTTACGGGTGGTACGCAGTAGATTGCAACAAAATTTAAATTCTTTTTTGAATTACTTGAAAATGTGGAAAATTTCTCCTAACGCTTCCAAAACTCAACTTATTTTATTTCCCCATAAGCCAAGAGCAAATTTTTTAAAACCTAATGAAAATCATTCCATAACTTTTAATGGGGTTTCTTTAGAATGGTCTGATCACGTGAAGTACTTGGGACTCACACTTGATCGGAATCTTACTTTTAAAAATCACATTGAAGATATTCAATCTAAATGTAATAAATACACTAAATCTCTTTATTCTCTCATCAACAGGAAATCCCGCCTCTGCCTGAGGAATAAGATGCTGATATATAAACAAGTTTTCCGACCAGCGATAATGTATGCAGTTCCGATTTGGTCTAGCTGCTGCGCGACGAGGAAGAAAGCCATCCAGAGGATTCAGAACAAGGTTCTGAAAATGATTTTGCGGCTTCCACCTTGGCACAGCACCGAAGATCTTCATCGGATTGCGGGCATTGAATCGATCGAAGAGATGGCCAACAAAATAATCTCCAACTTCAGAGGAAAATCGATGCAGTCTTCCATCGCAGAGATTCGGTCTCTCTACAATTAGTTTAATTTTAGGATAGTTTTAGTTTTTAGTTGTAAGTTTAAAAAAAAAAATTGACACTACAGGATGTTCTCCTACAAAAAAATACTTGATTGTGCTCAGCAAATTTAAGTCGAATAAATAAACTTTAGTGATTAGTAAACTATAGGGCTCTGGACAGTTCATTATTGAACTGAACACCTAATTTAATCTAATAATGTAATATAAATGTAATGAGGAATTGGTACGAATAAAGATATATTTAAAAAAAATGAAATGAATGAAAATGTGATGGAAATGGGTGTCGGTTTACTTACACACGCACAACTCATCTAGTCTAACATGTACCTAAATAACAAAACTTTCCAATTTGTAAAAATTACAAAAAATTTCAAAAATGATAAAAATAAAAAAAGACAAAAATGACAAAAACACAAAAATGACTGAATCAAAGCAATCGAAAGATTGCTTTCAACCACGGTAAATGAAAAGTTCATATATCTACCAGTATTTCGATAGCAACTTACTACCTTCGTCAGTGAGCATTTTCATTGATGAATGTGTATCGTTTCCCTTCCTTATATTGTCCGAGTTAGGTAAGCTACTGGTAGGTAGCAAAAACCTCCGATTGCTCGGCAGTTGTGCCGTTGTCTGTTTTTTTGGGTCTACCTACCCTATTATGGGTGTTTTCTGGTAGTGCTATATTATTTTCTACCCGTTTTTCGGTATTGTCAGGTAAATTGTTGTATTTCTTTTTACCTAAGAATTTGAACAACCAAGTGTGCCCTGGTCCAGTGTCTCCGTTTAAGAGATGAACTGATTTTTCATTGAAGATTTCAATGCTTTCAGCAACATCCACTTTAAGCGAATTACTATTCAAAGACCGAATCAGCGAGACATTTCCTCGAACAAGCATTGAAATCTTCAATAAAAAATCAGTTCATCTCTCTGAATTAAAAGGATCTTTCGATTGCTTTGATTCAGTTGAATAATTCAACCAAGTAGGCTCACAACACGAAACCACAGCTACAGGAAGCCACCACCGGACCTTAACGGAAACTGTTCTTGGAAGTGACCCCAGTTAATCCCCTTTCCTTTCCTATAATAAGTTGAATTAACAGTTGAGTAGCCGCGACGATTACGGCCCCCCTCTTACTAACCCTAAGTTAGGAAAAATACTCCCGGCACATAAAAACTTTATAAGTAAAATGCCATAATAAAACCTTTTGTAAATAAAAAAAAATAGGCTCACAACACAACAGAGACAAAAATGACAAAATTTTGCAAATATTCATTTGGATTTAAAAAAATATCTAACGGTTATTCCGTTATACGTCTTCAATAGGTTGCAGAGCTGGTGTTGTAACAGGAAAAGTTCATATTGGTCGCCGATTTGGCAGACCTAGCAACAGACTTAACAACAGATCTAACAGGTTTGACAGAGTTGGCAAGGTTGTCGGGGCTCCAAGAGTTGGAGAAGTTGGCAGAGTTATCTGAGTCTCTACGGTAGCCAGTAGGGTCGGTTGTGATGACAGAGTTGGCATAGGTCGTGAGGTTGAAAGAATTGATGAAAGGGTCGGCAAGTTCGGCTCAGGCAAAGTGACAGTAGAAGGCTCAGGATTACTTCCACAAACAGCTCCTGCTTCCAAGAGAAGTTCCGTTGCAGCTATCGAAAGAATTTTCAGTGTCGTTGTATAGGGTCTGATACACTGTCCGAATGTTCGAGCTAAACATTCGGGCTCATTACAAAATTGCGCTCGTACTCTATCTTGGCATAGTTTCACGTCGTTTCCGAGCAACTCCGGTGCTCCGAATTGAGCGTAGAGATGTTCTAAGTCGTAACCCTGCTCACGACTGTAAAATCCAATTCTGAGAACGTACGTTAGGAAAACGTCCGGCCATTCCGGTTGAGTCACAAAATTATTTTTGCAAAATTCCAACAACGTTCGGAGTGGTACATTCTGGATCAAGATGGCTTCTCTCATGAACTTTTTCCGCATGTCTTCATTGTAGCGGAGATACTGCTGAATGCTACTACCAGAGTGCGTATAAACATTGTGGTAGCAGGACTTGATCTTTCAGTTCATCGACCCGTGAATCTTTAAGGCAATTTTGGATCTGGCGTTCGCTTTCTTCGTTAAACTGAAAACCGCTTAAAACGGCAATGAGCTGTCGGCCAATGATCCCTTGCTGCGTATCCCAAGCCTGCAAATCGACGAGCGCACAATAAATCAGCGTCCTAACATTTTGCTCATCCGGGAAACCGTCTTGAACGTAACGATCTACGGTAGTGTTTGATATGTTGAAGTAAATTCCACATTCCGATAGGGATTCCTCGAACGATCGATAGAACGGTGATCTCCAAAACCTAGCTCCAACTACAGTGTGCAACACGCCTCTCAAAACAATCCACAGCTGCATTATCACTCGGGAAGATGTATCGGTAATGAATGTGGATGATTCCTTTCACTGTGCATTTTATATCCAAGCAGTGGCATCAGGTTGAAAGGCAATGAACTATTCACCTTATCCTTTCTCCACGCGAAGGAACGTGACCGTTTCAGCTATTTGCTATTCTTTGTGTCAAACTCGTTGCAAGCCGTTAGTGTGGAGATGTTTTGAGATCAGCTATACAATGTCAATCACTTTTTCGTAATAAATTGTCTTGTAAAGAAAGATCTTCATAGAGAAAGTTTTATTGGAAGTGAAGTGTTTTTTCACTTTCCTTAACGAAGTTTAACTTTTTTGTACAGAAATGGTCAGTTGGGGATATCAATAATTAAGGGTCCTAGACTAGGGTGTCCCAAAATTGCTTAACTTCTGGGAATCTGGGGGCTCACCATCCAAATGGTAGATTAGGATGTGGAGAACTAATGGGTTGTATGGGGCCGACTATAAAAAATCATGCTTAGAGGTTCCGCAAGCGCAATCTTTGAAAAAAAGACCACTTTCAAAATATTGGATTTTAAATAAATTCTGGGTTCAAAAATTTTCACAAAATTTATGTATTTAATATTTTTTTTAGTTTTGTTTGGATTAAATACTATACGTTAAAAATGAAAAATGAACCAAATTTGTATCAAAATGGAAAATAAGCAAGCTATTTTCATGAAAAAAAATTTTTTTCGACCAACTGACTAAAATGTATACCAAGCGTAAAATATTTTTTATACCAACATCATCAAAAGATGCGGATTTTTGTGCACTTAAACTTTGCTGAACAAAGCATATTGTTGGTATCATCGTGTGAAGGGTTATTCACGGTGTATTCCTTAATAAAAATCACAATTTAGGATAATTTTTTATTTAATTTATCAAATTTGTCTTAATAAATACCTACATTAAAATCAAAATACTTGCAAAAAAGACTTGGATGGTTTAAGGAATCATCAGAAGGCCATATGCCAAATTTGAGTGGAATCGAACAACAGAGACATCTGAGACATAGTGTTCTGAAGAAGCATAAAAATCTGGTTTTTCATCAAACAATTTTTTCTCTGCGAATCGAATGCTTGATTATGTTGGTTTTATTAAAATTTCAATTAAGACTAACATTTCACCTCAAGACTCACCTGCAACTCGATTGGACTGAAAACAAAAAAGTTATGGCTGTTCAAAGATTGATTTTGGTCGCAAATTGTCCTGTAAAGCGCAATGAGTAAAATGTACTCATTGCACACTGGTACAGAACATCAATCTAGCGGAACTCAATTAATAGCGCTCAGGGATGAAAAAATAGACTTTTGATGTCTTCTACAACATTGCATAATTTTACAACGCGCATACTTTGAAATAAAATATAGAGTCGAGGGGTCTACCAATAGCAAGATAAAAATGCTAACTTTTTTGTTAAGCATATTAGAGCTTTGGTTTCTTGTACAAAGTTGTTTATCTTAACAAAATACATAACTTTGCTGAACAAGTCAAAGTTCTACAATTTCATTCTAAGAAGTAACAATGAAATTAAGAAAAAAACCTTGAATTTTTTTTAAAAACAAGGTAGGTAAGACAAAACAATTTTCAGTCTTCGAAACTAAGTTGAAAAATGTTAAGTTCTACAATCGTTTAGTACATTATGATGTGTTTTGAAATTACTGAAGCGCTGTAGAAAGCATTTAGTTTAAAATATTGACGATTTTCAAAGAAAAATTTATTGAATTGCGCAAATTTTCGCACCACCAGCTAATGTGGATTTTATTTATCGTGTTAAGAGAAATCATTACCACATTAAACTAGCGTGGAACTCGGTGGAACTCGAAGCAATTTTAAGATTGAAAATCTAGTATTTTGTTCACAAATATCACTTAATTTATCACTTAATTTATCAGTAAATTTTTCTAACTTTTTTTAGCTTGAAAAATAAAAGAAGCATATGATGCATATTTAAGTATACAACATATAGAAATATATGCTCACGCAAAGCGACGACGATGACAGTTGGTTCGAGATTTTTATCTCAACACACATCTGAGATATTAAAAGTGGCCCACGATACCCCACTCTCCCCTACTATTGGATTATTCATTTTTAAGTTCGTTTTTCTAGTTAAATAGAAACTAGTTTTCCGTGTTAAATACATTCTAAAATCTTTCAAATGATAATTAGGGTTTGTATAAAGAATTTTTTAGCACCATAATAGCAAACTTACTTGCATCGATGGTTGAAATCTTAAGTTTGTATCAAAATCTGGTGAACTTAACTTAAGATTGCAAGAAATTCTGCCGCACGTACCCGGGCAGGGCAAATCCGAGCTATTTTATTTAAAACCTTGCAAAATTCGGACAATCAATTTTCAAATTTACGAATCCAAGAACTATTCAACAAAAATCAAGGTAAAAAAATCGACTGATTTTTTCCGCAGAAAACCACAACCAGATTTTAAATCGTATTTCAGTCTCTCAAAAAATCTTTTATGTTTATTTAAATAAATCTAGCTTGTAAAATTTCATTTTTGGGCAACAAATTTGAAAGTTATAATGATTCTATTTAATTTTTTTTTTATTTTACGATAAAATGTGAATAAATGTGGAGAAAAAAAAATTTTTTAAACAAAATTTGGGTGGCTTTCTCTATTTTATTTAAATAAAATATCCCGATAAGTCCGAGTAAAGCCGGGTAATCTGGCCAGCTGAATTTTGCTTATGTGATTTGAACTTACAATTTTTTTCTAAGAAAGCCAATTTCGAATGAAAATTCTAAAATAAATCCAATTTTCAAAGATAAAAGAAGAAGACTAAAATTTTGAAATACAAATCGGATTTATGCAAACTTGATTTTAGTTAAATATTTTCGTTTGAAATTTGGTTCTTGAAAATACTGCAATATTAATAATGTTGAACAATACGCCAAAACATATGGAATACCCAGAAATTTTCTGAAAAGAAGATACATGTTTCTTTATCATCAATTAATTTTCATTAAATACCAATTTCTGTGGAAGGATTTTTTTGAAAAGCGAACTATAATTTTTCTAAAATCTACTGTTATTTTCAGTTTAATTGTGCAAACGAACTGACTTTGGTTAAATTCTAAAATCGAAGTAACAATTAGAATTATCATCCTGCAATCTCTTGCAATTTAAATTCTTACCGAAATAGTCATCTTGATGATTTGATTTCGATTGTGGAACTCATTTACGAGCCAAATCTGAATTTTGAACTTAGATAAAAAATTTGAATTTTCAACCTGTTTCGGAATTTCAATACGTTTTCTGAAACGTACAAAAAAAGGGTTTCTGATTTTAGAAATATGAGCCAAGAATTGAAATCACTTTCGTAGCCGTTAATCATGAATTCACAATATAAATTCGGATGTTTTGGGTTTCAATGATTATTTTATATTTCAAAATCGTATTCCTTATCCAACTTGCAAATCTAAATAAATAAATATATCGCTATTTTGAAGCTTTGATATGTTTGGATTTATGCACAGTTATAAAGTGTATGAGCTTATAATCTGAATATGATATAAAAACTAAATTTTTAAAACCGCTATTTTTTTTTTCATTTCCGAAAAAATATTTACTAAATGAAAAAAAATACGTATGAGTTTCGAGACTCATGAATCAAATTTTGTAGGAAATGTTAAACCAAATTTAAATGATGATTTAAAACACAGCTTTTTATTTCAATTTTTTATGATGATTCGATGATTCGAACCGGAAACAAGAATCCGAAACTGGATACCTAATCCGAAATTTGAAAACACAAATACAATTTATATTTGGCTAGTGAACGATAGACAATGTGCAACTCGAGACCCCATACACCCAACCTTCGGGTAGTGGTCATATCACCTCTTGTCTGCAACTCCGATTCTCTACCTTCCCGTGGTGCTAGCTGGGGTGCGAGCAACCTTATCGGAGATCGGGTACCCAACCCCGGTGGATGCTTTGGTCGCATGCAGACTGAGTCAGGGGGCTTCGTACGCGTCTGTTCTCCATGTCACGGGCGGCGTGCGGAGTGCAACAACGCCCTGGTGGTGTTCGGGACTCAAAACAGCAACATCACGACGTTCCTCCTGCGAGATAGTGGGGTTCGCTGCGGGCCTTGCGAGCCCGTGACTACAAAAAAACATAAGCAACGAACAACGAACAACAAATTTCGGATGGAAATCGGCAAAGACCCACGCGACGAAAAGGGACTAGCGATTGGAAACTTGGAACATGGAACTGCCGATCTCTAAATTTTATGGGCAGTACCCACGTGCTCTCCAACGAATTGAAGAGCCGCAAATTCGACATCGTAGCGCTGCAGGAGGTATGCTGGAAGGGCTCCACGGTACGAACGTACCCAGATGGTCATGCCATCTACCAGAGCTGCGGCAACACACACGAGCTTGGAACAGCTTTTATAGTGATGGGAAAGATGCAAAAGCGCGTGATCGGGTGGTGGCCGATCAACTCTCGAATGTGCCGGTTGAGAATCAAGGGCCGGTTCTTCAACATCAGCATCATCAACGTGCACAGCCCTCACCTCGGAAGTACCGGTGACGACAAAGACGAATTCTACGCGCAGCTGGAGCGTGAATACGACCGTTGCCCAAAACATGATATCAAGATCGTCATCGGGGATTTCAATGCTCAAGTCGGCCAGGAGGAGGAATTCAAACCGACAATTGGAAGGTTCAGTGCGCACCAGCTGACCAACGAAAACGGCCTCAGACTTATTGATTTCGCCGCCTCCAAACGAATGACCGTACGTAGTACCTTTTTTCAGCACCGCCTCCCACACAAGTACACCTGGAGATCACCGTACCAAACGCAATCACAGATCGACCACGTTTTGATTGACAGCCGGTACTTCTCGGACATCATTGACGTCAGATCCTGTCGGGGCGCCAACATCGAGTCGGACCATTATCTGGTGATGGTGAAGATGCGCCCAAAACTTTCCGTAGTGAACAACACGCGAAACCGGCGCCCGCCTCGGTTAAATATCGCGCGACTGAAGCAACCTGAGGTCGCGGCAGACTACGCGCAATCAGTCGAAGCAGCGCTGCCGGCAGAGGGCGAGCTTGACGAAGCCCCTCTCGAGGACTGTTGGGATACCATCAAAACAGCCATCAACAGTGCTGCGGAGAACGTCATCGGTTATGTGGAGCGATCTCGACTGAACGACTGGTTCGACGAGGAGTGTAGGAGGGTGATGGACGAAGAGAATGCCGCGCGGGCGGCAGTAGTGCAGAGAGGCACCCGTCGAAATGTGGAAAATCACCGACAGTGGAAGAGGCAGCGAGTCCGACATTTCCAGGAGAAAAAGCGCCGCCTGGAGGAGGAGGAGCTCGAGGAGCTGGAGCAGCTGCATCGTTCCCAAGAAACACGAAAGTTCTATCAGAAACTCAACGCATCCCGCAAAGGCTTCGTGCCGCAAGCCGAAATGTGCCGGGATAAGGACGGGGGTATCCTGACGGACAATCGTGAGGTGAAGGTGGAAGCAGCACTTCGATGAACACCTGAACGGCGCACATGTAGGAGATCAAGACGGTGGGGGAAGGTACATCGCCGGCGTAGCCAACGACGAAGAGGAGCCACTCCCAACGATGAGTGAAGTTAAGGGAGCCATTCGCCAGCTGAATAGAAACAAGTCGGCTGGGAAGGATGGCATCGCAGCTGAACTCATCAAAATGGGCCCGGACAAGTTGGCCGATTGCCTACACCGGTTGATAATCCGGATCTGGGATATAGAACAGCTACCGGAGGAGTGGAAGGAGGGGGTAATATGCCCCATCTACAAGAAGGGCGACAAATTGGACTGTGAGAACTACCGAGCGATCACTGTCCTCAATGCCGCCTACAAAGTGTTGTCCCGAATCCTACTCCGCCGCCTAACGCCACAAGCAAACAGATTCGTGGGAAGTCATCAGGCCGGCTTCATGGAGGGACGGTCAACGACGGACCAGATATTCACATTACGGCAAATCCTCCAAAAATGCCGGGAACACCAAGTCCCTACGCACCATCTATTCATCGACTTCAAAGCCGCATACGACACGATCAACCGTAACGAGCTATGGAAAATCATGGACGAGAACGGCTTTTCCGGGAAGCTGATCAGACTGATCAAGGCGACGATGGATGGAACGCAGTGCTGTGTGCGGATCTCGGGTGAATTGTCGAGTTCATTCGAATCGCGCAGGGGGCTTCGACAAGGTGATGGTCTATCCTGCATGATGTTCAACGTGGCGCTAGAAGGTGTTATTCGACGAGCGGTGGGCGAAATGCGGGGCACTATTTTCAACAGATCCAGTCAACTTATTTGCTTTGCCGATGACATTGATATAGTCGGCAGGTCATCTGCGGCGGTGGAAGAGATCTACCGCAAACTGAAACGCGAAGCAGGAAGGATTGGGTTGATGATTAATACGTCCAAGACGAAGTACATGCTGGCCTGCGGATCCGAGACCGACCGAACCCGCTTGTCCAGTAATAACAAGGTCACGATCGACAGCGACGAGCTGGAGATAGTCGAAGATTTTGTCTATCTCGGCTCACTGGTGACCGCAGACAATGACACCAGCCGTGAGATCCGGAGGCGAATTATCAGCGGAAGTCGTGCCTACTATGGACTCCACAAGCAACTGCGGTCGAGAAGACTTAGCCCTCGCACGAAGTGTAACCTGTATATGACGCTTATTAGACCGGTTGTTCTCTACGGGCACGAGACATGGATATTGCTCGAGGAGGACCTGCGTACACTCGGAGTATTCGAGCGACGAGTGTTAAGAACCATTTTTGGCGGCGTACAGGAGAACGGAGTGTGGAGGCGAAGGATGAACCACGAGCTCGCGCGACTCTACGGCGAACCCAGTATCCAGAAGGTGGTGAAAGCTGGCCGGATACGCTGGGCAGGACATGTTGCGAGAATGCCGGACGACTGTCCTGCAAAACAGGTGTTCGCTACGAATCCGGTAGGAACAAGACGAGCGGGGGCGCAACGAGCGAGGTGGTTAGACCAAGTGGAGCGTGATCTGGCGAACGTAGGGTGCCCGAGAAATTAGAGAACGGTTGCTATGAACCGAGTGAATTTTAGGAATTATGTTCGTCAAGTTATGTCGTGAGACGGAATACTATGTAAATAAATAAATAAAAAATAACAATTTATATTTTGGTAGCAAGGAACCAGAATAAAATTAAGTAATACGAATTGAATTACTATTCATAAGTGAGAAAATTTTGAAAATCTGTAGCTGAATTCTGAACCTGGGATTCGATTTCGAGGTTTTGAAGTCAGTTTTGAGTCAAGATTGTTGTTACTATCGAATAACATTACTCCATCATCAAAATTTGATTAAAAATTTTCAATTTTGAGTGTAAAGTAGAATACCTCGCATGCTTTTGATGGACCCTCATGGGGGGGGGGGGGGGGTTTAACCCCCAAACCCCTTCCCCCCCGTTCCTACGGCCATGATTACACTATACCTGTACTGCAGTGGCTCTCAGAGAATAATATCCAATTCGTCGAGAAAAACATCAATCCACTAAATTGTCCAGATATCCGACCGATTGAACGATACTGGGTGATTATGAAGAGAATCTTGAGGAAAGAGGGGTCTGTTTCTCAAAGCATGGAAGAATTCGAGAAAAATTGTAAGGCATCATCCAGGAAATGCACAAACGAAAAAAAAGACCAAAAAAAAAACCTGATGGAAGTTATTTCTTCAAAAGTGCGATCATTCTTAAGAACATAAATTTTTGGCTTATGTTAACCATGATATTGTTTTTTATCATACTGAAATTAAAATAAAAAACTAATTTCATTTTTATTTACAGAAAGATATTGCCAAAGAGTTTTTGATACAGATCTTATGTTCCCGATTAAGATCTCGCCTGGAGAGAATAGTTGATAACGAAAAAGGACACATCGATTGATTGTTTCTGATATGTTCATATGATGCTTGAATAACAAGATTTTTTTAGGGGGAGGGGGGGTGGGGGGGGTTAGGGTCTAACGGGTAAAAAAACACCATTTTCACGATTTTTTTTCTAGAGCTATCGTTCAAACAAATGTATTCAATTTTTTGCATTATACAAAGCATTGTTAAAAGAACATTTAGTAATTTTTTCGTAGAAAAATATTGAAAAATGAACCGGTGACGGAGCACGTTCGAGGATGCCTTTTAGAAAACAGGATTTGCGGTGGACACTGTATCTCAGCACAGAATCATCTGAAGTCAAAAAATCAGAGCAAAATATTTTTAATAGATGTTTTTCCGGACCCCAACGTTTTTATTTAACTTAAAAATTTTTTTTATGAAATTTTTGTGGCTGTTTGAAGTAAAAACTACGATTTTTCACGAAAAAATCCGCCATTTTTTATCTGTAAAATCTCCCCAAAGTAAAAAAAAAAGGAAAACGTTGGGGTCTGGTATTTTATATGTAGAAAATATGTTCTAAATTTGAAAAGAATCGGATAAGTAGTTTTCAAATGACAATGTCCACGGACTTTAAAAATGTGCTTTCGAGAAAAACGCGTTTGAAGTTTCTGCTCTTGCTTTCTTGCAGTATTAGACAGGAGGAGATAAAAGCCTATAATTTCTACAGTTTTGCTTCAATTGACTTGAAAATTTGTCACAACATTCTTGAAATGTTTTACAATAAGAAAATAAAAAAATCGATTTTTTGAAAGTGTTAGACACCCCCCCCTTAAATCATCTAAAAATCACTTAAAATTAACAAAAGTGTTTTTGTCTTACGATGACAGATTTTCGCCATTTTTATGGGTCATACTGTCAGTCACATGTTCCATGTATAATTCACGCTAGACCTCCCAGCTAGTTCCATAAGCCCCGGAACATGGAATCCCATCGTTTGTGCTGGGACGGGGGGCTGATGCAACCAGGATGTAGACAAGATATTGAAACATCACTAGGAGGTCAACGCAAAGTGTTATAGAGGAAACACCTTACCGACCACAAGTGTGAAGTGGATGGTAAGTAACCTGTCTCAGATCAAAAAGGTTTCTTTCAGTCAGTTGAACGTAGATATACCTCACAAGTGGGCGCGGTTTGTCTCGATTAAATTCCTAGACAACCAATAAATGTTCACATTTACAGCACAAGGCTCCCTCTCGTCATGAAGGCGATTACCAACACCTCAAAACTGAAAACGTTCCTAGTGTGCCAGGCTAGGAAAGGAAAGAACCGGACTGGTTGTTGGAAGCGATAAAAATATTTATTGATCGTAACTGACCAATACAAAACTGCCGCCACCGTTGGTGGCAGAAATAAATTGATACAAGCGATCGTTTAAATCCGAGAGAGGTGCAAAGCGCATGTGCAAAGATGCAACAGAATCAGCCAGTATAAATAAACCATAAAATTCAGATTTCAATTAAAATAAATAGCTAAATTGGTCTGGGGGAGGGAAGAAGTCAAGGGCGATTCGGGCTGCGCTTAGCCTTCCGGATGATCCGATGCAATTAGCCCGGAAGATGGCCGCTTAATCAAAACCGTAATGGAGGAGATGGTTTTCTCTGGGGGGACAAATTGTAATCGGGTATTAAATAATTCGAATGACGCTGCTGGGATTGCATGCCAAGAACGCTAATCGATTTATTATTGAAGAAATGGCCTTCTGATACTGGTGCTTCAATGTGATACAATTTGGATTTTTAATATGAAAAAGTTATTTATATAAAACAGCTACAGCATCGTCGTTGAGATGCTGGAGGGCAGATGTTCTACTACTTTGACAGCAGATTAAGTTTTGCTAGTTCTCCAATAGCCGAGGATTAGATTCAACTTCGGTAAAAACTCCTCGAGATTGAAACACAGTTTGGAATGCCTCTGAAGTTGAGGAGGAAAGCATGCAAGTATAGAATTGGTTGGATCTCAAATGATGACAGTGAAGCTTGGTTTTTGCGGCACAGTCAAACATATTTTGGATGTTACGATTGTTCAGCTGATTAACTTCCGAAAAATGTTCCTGTAGTTTTGTCACCTGAAAGTTTGATAAAAAAATAGAAAATGTAAAATTTGTTGGCTTTTAAGAATTCTTACCGAAATTTCTCCATCTTCGCCAATGTATCCTATCCCTCGAAAAATACAGTGTATGTATTGGTTCATGTCCCGATTTAGAATAATCCGATACGGTTTATTGTCTCCTGTTTGGGAGGATTCATCTTCCTCTTTAACGGTGTTTAGTTTTATCTCAGCAACTGCCAAATTTTCCGATGGCTTAACATTTACTATTTGTACCATCTCGTTCTCGTCCAATATTTTAATACCTTGATGCTTTCCTAGGCCATAGTAAATTTTTTCGGTGAAAATTTTGAACGATCTCAACTCAGTTAGATTTTCTTTCAATGAAGTTGTTAGAAATTGATCACAAAGTTTGATATCGTTCTGATTTTCAAAAAGTGCTTCAATCTGTATGAAAAAGTAAACATTAATATTAGGCTTATAACTAAAATAAACCATTGTTTAGAGGTCTAACCTGTTCCGTTTGGTTTGTTCCGTTAATTTCACAATTGTCTGGTCCGCACATGGATTCATCCAGAACCTTGATTCTCTTTAAAACCTCGTCCTTATTGAACCGATTTTGATCGATTGTGGACGAGTAGTTTCCGGATCTTAGCTCCCGGTAATTGAATGCCATTTTAAATTGTTCAGCCACAGAACTGTATACCATACATGAGAAGAAGCTATTCGATCGTTGCGTTACATTTTCAAGTTTTTCAGCCTCAACCACACATGAGTCTACCGCAGCATTCACATTTTCATTCAATGCATCTACAAGTTCGAAATCTCGAAGGATCTCCGAACGCTGAAAGTTAAAAAAAAGTAATTATACATATGTACCTCTTAGGATATTTTCCATATGAACAGACCTCTAATCTTTCCCCAACCAGCCAACGGAATCCTTTAAAAATGCAGCTAAAAAAATCGTCGACTTCCGACCCTTGGTAGGGTACAAAATGACGCATTTCACAAGCTTTCGTCAGAAAAGACCAGCTTCGGTACCGGATGCAGTACTCCCGGACGCTTTGGTTGGGGATTTTCAGATCGAATTTCTGTTGAATGAAAACAGTATTTAATTGGGAAACAGAAACATACCTAAATTAAGTGGTAATTAAGTTTCTGCATTGCACAGTTACATATGTATTACTAATTTTTTCTGTTTGCCGAAAATTAAGTGAAATTAGTTCTCCATTTATTTAAGAAATTCTTAGTTCTGTAGCGTAGATAGATCAGACCGATCAGTAGGGGAGATGGGGGCATAATGGCCACCTTAAGGAAAACGGTTGTTTAACCATAGAAAATAGCTATAATATGGAGGTTACATTATTGTTTCGTGTTCAGACACTTGAAAAGCCTATTCCCTAACGGGCTGAAACGTGAAAAACTAGATGAAAACGTTAAAAAATGAATTTTAAAATTTTTGGCCAAAAGCTGAAAACCAGCAACTGTGGAGGCATAATGAGAACCCCCCCTGAGGCAGTATGAGCACCATTAATCAGGGCAAGATGTGCGTTTTCTGCCAGAGAATCCAGCAGCGATTTCAATTCGATGAAGGCAGGTGAGTCGTAGATTCATTAAACAAAGCAATAACAAAATAAGCTTGGTCTGTTTGTAGAACACAAACAATTCATGCACGCTCATACATTATGTGCTTTGTTCGGAGGATGATGCTACTAGCCGTATAATGTAACAATAAAAAAATCGATCATGAATTGTAAATGGAAAAAAATCACCTCGAACAGAAATCTAACTCTAGTCTTTTGATTACCTCTCCGACACCTTACCAATAGGCTAAATCGTCGGATGAAAACTATTCAAGGTGTGGCGCTATAAATCAATTTTAATTCGCTGCTAGATTCTACGGCAGAAAATGCTCATTATGCCTCGATAATATGGTGCTCTATATGCCCCTAGTCAACAAATTTAAGTAAAAACGTGTTTTAAAATTGATAAAAGTGAAAAATCAAAAATTTTATGATGGTAAAAATTGAGAAACAATGTGTACATCATGTTGCAGTACGTACATTATAGATCAAGGTTATTTTAAGATCATAAGAGCTTATTTCGTGGTGCTCAAAAATTATAATATTTTCGTAACTTGAGAACCAAGCTAGTTTTTTTTTAAATATCTCTGTAAAGATGATAAGGAGATTCCTTTTTTTTGTGAAAAATTAATACTATAGGAAGTACGAAACAAATGCTCATAAAAATTTATTTAAGAAAATACGTACTTTCGTAGAAAAGCGTAGTGCTCATTATGCCCTGGGTGCTCGTTATGCCCTCATCTCCCCTGGCAGAGATTGATTGAACTGATGAGAGTCAGCTTATCGTGAAAATTCTTTTTCTCAAAAAAAAAAGCAAAAAAATAGTTGAGCTTGCCTCCTTGTTCTCCGTATTTAACAGTTACTTATTTAAAAAAAAATTACGCCAGTGAACACATTGGAGTACTTTAAGATAGTCTACTAGCTGAAATAACGGTTTTTACGCCCGAAATGCTGTCCAATGTTATGCAGAATGCCTGAAAAATTTCTGCCTTTTTCGTATAAAATAGGAGTAATAATTTAATAAACGTTATATTTTAAATATGATTTGGAATAAATGGCAAAAATATCCTTTAACTTTTTTTTAAATCGGCTAAAAATGCCGGAGTTATTCGACGTCGAAATCGGATATATACCGATGGTGCACTTTGTGCATGTACAATACATATATGTACAATAGGGTGTCCCAAAATGCCATTATTTCTGGGAATCTGGGAGCTCACCCTTCAAATGGTAGATTAGAATGTGAAGAACGAACTTTTGTATGGAGCCAACTAAAAAAAATCATGTTTAGAGGTTCCGCAAACGCGATCTTTGAAAAAAGTCCACTTATTAAAGATTTGATTTTGAATGAATTCTGGCTAAAAAAATCACAAAATTTATATATTTTATATTTTTTAAATTTTGTTTGGTATACAACCCACACGTTCAAAATAAAAATCAGCCAGCTATTTTCCAGAAATTTTTTTTTGTCCAAAAAATTTGTATTCAACTGTCCAAAATGTGTACCTAGAATTATTTTTTTTTTAAATATCAATGCAATCAAAAGATTTGGATTTTTGTGCACTTTAACTTTGCTGAACAAAGTATGCTAGTTGTATCATTCTGTGAAGAGCTATTTACGGTTCAATCTTTATTAAAAATCACAATTTAGGATATTTTTTCTTCAATTTATCAAATTCGTCTTTATAAATACCTACTTGAAAATCAAAACACTTGAAGAAGACCATATGCCTAATTTGAGCTGAATCTGATCACGGGAAGGGGCTGCACTGAATCTCAAGTGTGAAAAGGATTCTGAGACATTGTGTTCTGAGGAAGCAAAAAAAACTGGTTTTTCATATGAAACGCAATGAGTAAAATGTACTCATTGCGTGTTAATCTACCTTTTCCGTCCAAAACACAATCTTTGTATCGCCATAACTTTTTTGTTTTGAGTCCAATCGAGTTGCAGTCTTCAGATGAAATGTTAGTCTTATTTTTTTACGTGTAGTGTTTAATTCAAACATAAAAATAAAAAAATATACAATACATAATTTTTGTGAAAATTTTTGGACCCAGAATTAATTTATAATCAAATCTTTAAAAGGTGGACTTTTTTCAAAGATCGCATTTGCGGAACCTCTAAACATGATTTTTTTTAGTTGGCCCTATACAAAAGTTCTCCACATCCTAATCTACCATTTGGAGGGTGCACCCCAAGGTTGCCGAAATCACAGAAAAATCTGTAATTTCACAGAATTTTGAGCAAATTTTCATCACAGAATCTGTGTCACAGAACACAGAATTTTAGAAAATTCGCAGATTTCCTAGAATTTTTGAATTTTGAATCGATTTCCAAAATTTTGATTTTTTAGTCTATAAAAAATTTAGATCTTTTTACCTTAAATTAAAAAAAGTATGATGGGATATGTAATTTTAATTGATTTTGCCAAACTTAAATGTAAAAATGACCCAATTTATCATGAATTTTCTATGAAAATAAAGGAAAAAGCATCACAGAAAAATATCACAGAATTTTTGGTTAAAATCACAGAAATTCAGAATTTTTTTTCTCAAAAACACAGAATTTTTTTTCGGCAACCTTAGCACCCCCAGATTTCCAGATATTATGTAATTTTGAGACACCATAATGAACAAGTTTTATTTCCACGTTTCATTCGTTTTAGATGAATTTTTAAAATTTGTTTCTAGAATTCTCCTAATTATATCCAAATTTTATCTTTCTTGTATCAATATTCTAAGTTTGCTACATCTGATATTTTTCAGGAGTCTACTGGAAGTTTGTTTCCGAAGTAAAGCGATTTTTTACCGATGAAAGAACCCATCTACAACAATTCCACAGTCAGACTCGATTCATTTACCTACGAGCTTGTTTGTCTTTTTAAATTCTTTATTTTAATTTTTATTCATATTTAAATTTTTGTCATATTCGGAATATTGTTTGTGATGATGCGCACCTTCAATTAGGATAGAATTACTAGTTTGCGAATTTTTTTTCTTGATTTTTCTACAAACCTTGAATGAATGAATGAGCAACGCCATGGTGGTAAAACCTCCAAGACATTCCTGGTTTCAACCATGACCATAGGAAGAGGGGGAGGGGGAGATTTTTGGGTAATCCCCCCTTCCTCATGAGGACAAGCGAGTATTCTTCATTCAAAATTTTTTTATTCTCAATCAAAGTTTGACTTTTCAAGAGTAAAAATCTTGGCTCAAAACTGATGCCGAAACCTCAAAATCAAACCAATTCTGATACAAATAGAATACTGTTACAGTTTTTAAAAATGTTGTTACTTGTTGAAAGTACTTCATTTTTGAATAACATTAAAATTAAAAATTAAATCTTAATCGAAATTGTATTTAAATTTTCATGTTTCGGTTTCTGTATCCAGTTTGAAATTCAAGGTTTTCGGATTAAATTATCATTAAAAAAGAGAAAATAAATGCTGTTTTAAAATCGTCATTTAAATGTGGTTTTGAATTTCGTTTTAATTTTTATAATTTTCGAAACAGACATAGATATGCAGTTTAATAATAAGATAGTAATTTTTCCTTTTAAAAAAATTGTCAGAAACCATCCTGAGTTAATGTTTATTCCCAAAACAGTTAATGAATTATTGAAATAGTGAATTCTGATTGAAGCCCAAAACAGTAGAGTTAAAATAATAGATTCATGATTGAGGGCTCTGCAGTAAATTCAAATTCTGATCTGGAACCTAAATTTGGAAATATTTGTTTTGTTTATTTCCTAAATCATTTTTAAACATTTTTTTTTACTAAATCGTATTGAAATTCGAAATCGGAACCAAAATTCAATTTGTTAATTCGGATTTGGAGATCACATTCCGAATTAATATTCTATTTCTAAAATAAGTAAACCACCGTTTAATTGATTTTTGTAAATTTATTTTCGGCATATCGAAAAAAATGTATATATAGGTATTCTTGGAGAAGGAATATCAGAATTGAAGGTTGATAAAGATGGATAGGAAAGTTAGGAGAAAATTTACAGATGATGAAAAGAGCGAGAGTATTTTTGCTCTCTAGACGTGGTAAACACGTATACTCCGGAAAGGCTTTTTTTAAATCATCCAATATTTGCTGATGAAGAAACATGTAATTTTTCTATAAAAAATTGGCATGGGAATCATGGAATATCGTTTTTTGATACATTGATTAACTTTTTTTTGCATTTTTTTTTTCAGGAGCTAACTTTCAAACTAAAAAATTAAATTTGGATCCAGTTTGAAAAAACCAGATTTGAACCGTTAATTTTTTTTTGGTATTACTTTCACTTCTGAGTTGATTTTTTTTTCATTGATGAATAAAATATTTATTCATGTTTTAATGTTTTATAGATCTAGGTTATTTGATTTGAGCAAATAAATAATAAGTTGTTTTTAAAAGCTTCTTTATGTTATATATGCGAAGTTCGAACTGTTTTGCTTATACCCTTAACGATAAGTCCGAATAATCAGACATCGCGATTATCCACGAAGTGAGAATTGTATTGTCTATAAATAAGAAATAAAGATATGAGCAAGTCTCTTTTGTTGCTGAGAACTCAACGCTGTAACGTGTGTTTAATGAAAGGAAGATCTATTTTAGTGGTGACGAGAAAAAGCATATTGCGTTACTGGATTTATTAAAAGTAAAAGCTTAATACTTTTGCGGAAAACTGTGGCGTGCATGTTAGTTTGCTTCAGAAGTGGCACATATTTTAATTGTGAAAGGTAATTCGGAAAAGCGCGATACGGCGTTTTTCTTAAGCGTGGTTTTCCGTGACACAAAAGGTTGTATGGGGCCATTTTGTTTTAAAGCAGTAGTTCAGATATCATATTAGAACTCTTTTCTTTAAGACAACCAAATTTTGAAAAACTGTGAAAGAAGCTACCACGTTATCATTTTAATACAAAAAAATGCACTACTGCGCCAAATATTTTTGGAAAGTGAAATTCGTCGAAAGGCAACTTGAAAATTTCACAGTGTGTGGGAAATGAAAATCTAAAAGAAATAACTGCGTGAAAAACAATCATGGGCTTGGTTTGGAAATAAAATAAATTGTGAAAACTGTAAATGCAATAATTTAAAGGACTGAAAATAAAGTGTAACAGAGAACACGTGGTTTGAGAACTATAGAGAATAGTGAACAGTGAGTCGTAATTCCGTCTTTTAGGTGGGCATCTGTTTTGCAAAAAAAAACTGTTAAGAAAAACAAAAAGAAAATCCTGCACTATCAGTGAAATCATTATTTGAAGAGAAGCTATTTTGATAAGTGGTATCGTGCAAGGTGAGAGGTTAATAATTGAAACTCGCATTCCCCATCTCACACGCAACTCACCACCATCGGCAGCAACACGTGCGAACTCATATGTGGTACGGCTACCGCTTCAACTCGTAAGTCATCAAGGTCAAGTAAGTCGTTCCAAAAATTTTATTTTGTTCATATCCTATATATTTTGCTATCTAGATTGTCGTTATGGCACTCATTGGAGCTGTGGATTACTTTGTTCAGGGCTCAAGTTTTGAAGAGTATATGGAGCGGATGGATTTTTTATACCAATTGAATAACGTACAGCCCGATAACAAACGTAGTCTATTTATCACTCTGAGTGGACCGGTAATTTTTAAAGAGCTTAAATTGATTTTCCCGGGGCGCGATTTAAGCACTATTGATTACAATTGTATGATTGAGCGTTTGAAAGAAAGGTTGGATAAAAAGGATGATGTTATGCGAATGAATCGTCAGAAAATTTTATTTTGGCATTGAAGCTTCTTGCGGAGAACTGTGACTTTGGAGATCGTAAAGATGGGTTTATTAGAGATCGAATTATTTTTGGGCTGTATGATAAGGAATTGCAAAAGAAATTATTCAGACAAGTTGACTTAACGTTGGCAAATGTAGAACAAATAGTCGTGAGAAGTGAGTTGGCTGATTTGAGATCTCAAGTATTTGGAGATGAAAGTGGGAGAGTTCTTTCGGTGAAACATCGGTTGGGTAGAAGATATGAAAATAATTTTGATGATGATTATGAGAAAAGTCGTAGTCGGAACAGAAATCAAGTGAGATTCAGGAGCCGAAGTAGTAGCAGTAGTGGTCGAAGTCGTAGTTACAGTCATGAAAGAGCGCCAAGAAGATATTCTGATTTCAAAGACAACAGATATGACTCAAATCGATTTTCCAGAAATTTTAGATTTTCTAATTCTCGGAGCAATTTTCGTAATGTTCCAAGAACATATAATCACGATAATTTAATATGCAACAGATGTGGGAACAAAGGGCACATAAAACGGAATTGCAACTTTCAAAGATCTCGTCAATCATTAAATTTTGTCGATGAACGTGAGATGTCTAATGATGAAACATACAATTTTAAAAGGCTCAGACTTATCAACTCTGGTAATGATGATGATGATGATGATGACAATGATGATGATGTATTTGCTTGTATGATGATTGCAACTCAAAGGAGCAAGAGTGAGCCGTGTATGGTTGACGCATATTTGGATGGGAAAAAAGTGAGGATGGAGATTGACTGTGGTGCCGCAGTTTCTGTGATCAGTGTGTTCACTTACGATTCACTATTCAGCCACATTCCGATGCATAACTGCCAAAGCAAATTAGTCGTCGTAAACGGGAAATCATTAGATATTTTTGGAAAAATTTTCGTAAAGGTTGAATTGAATGGAGCTGCTGTGAAAGTTTGGATAATAGTTTTAAAAACCAATAATAATTTTTCCCCATTATTTGGAAGAAATTTGATGGATATATTCTACCCAAATTGGCGCAGCACTTTTGTGGTTTCTAACCAAGTAAACAATATTAATGTCGACCATGGAGAAAATAAGGATATGGGTAAATTCAAACAAATGTTTCCTAATGTTTTTGAAAAAGACTTATCTAAGCCAATTGTAGGTTTCGAAGGTTTCGATCTGGTACTTAAAGAACATCGTCCTATATTCAAGAAAGCATATGAGGTCCCATATAAACTACGAGAAAAGGTAATTAAACATCTGAATGATCTTGAACATCAAAACATAATAACACCAGTTAATGTAAGCGAATGGGCCTCCCCCGTTGTCACTGTTTTGAAAAAGGATAATGAAATTAGATTGGTTATCGATTGTAAGGTTTCCATTAATAAAGTACTTGTTCCCAACACCTACCCTCTTCCCTTGGCCCAAGATATTTTTGCAACTTTATCAGGTTGCAAATTTTTCTGTTCACTGGATTTGACTGGAGCTTATACTCAGCTAAAACTTTCTAAAAATTCACGTAAATTCATGGTAATCAATATGTTTAGGCACCGGAACACTTTCGGAACTTATTTCAGAACGCGGCGATTTAACTTTTAAACTTAAAAAACACCAACTTTATTACGGTTTGATTCGGGGGGTTTTATTAGGCGAGTAGTGTACACGACGGATGATTGGTTTGAACTGTTCAGCAAACTGTGTTGTGTACAAAGTGGGGAATGATAGATACGAATATAATACAAACATTCCCTGTTCACACAAGGAATATTTAAAGAAGGTAGTGTCGAGGCAGCCCTGCTTTAGTATTAGTACGCACTGCGACGTCACAATCACGAAAAATCTGTTAATTTACTAGGAAATTTGTCTTTTTCGTTGATAATTTGAAGAATTTGCTGGAAATGTTCCACTTTTAATACCTTTTATTCTAGAAGGATTCTTGCTCTTCAAGCTTGGTACGAAAAAAGTTGGATTTTCAAGTAATTTTTGTATGAAATAGACCATCGAAGTTCGAAAAAATGGTGGATTTTCCCTACTCAAATTTGCAAAACTTTAAAATTAGTTCAAATTCTTCCATGAAAATGATCAAGTCAGTGCAGTTTAAGATCCTTATTACAGAAAAGTTATCAAAAAACAAACTTTTTTTTAAAAACACAATTATTTATTTGCGTTTTAGTAAATCGAGTTAACAATAATCAATTGATGTTAATTGTTCTACATAAGAATTGAATATGGTAAACCGATTGGATAAAATTCATGACAATCAGTTGAACACTCAATAAATACCAGCTAGACCTTTTTAAAGTAGATTTTATCTTCGTTTTTGAACGTTTTAGCTTCAAGATGACATTGCGTTCATTGTTAAAACGAGAAATAAAACATAATGCAATCTTTAAAGGACCAGAAAATTTCATAACATAGTAAAATAGAGGTCTTACAACACAATCAAAATGAAATTGGAATTCATTTTCATTCTAAAACATGTTTTTCTTTGAAATTTTTGCCATTCGCATATAAATTTTCGATACATTCGTTTTTGTGACGTCACAAAAAAAATCCAATATGGCTCTCGACACTACCTTATTTAAATATTCCTTGCTGTTCACATACATTTCATCCAATTTCAGTTTGTGTAAGTATTAATTCAAGTGTACGAAAGCTTCTATTCGAGCAGTGAACAGAGCTTATTATCCATCCGAAAGTCTTTTTAGATCACTTTCGGATGGATCTGATTTGACATTTGCGATGTTTTCAGCTGTCCTACTACCACTAGTGAGCGGTGCGAAATGTGTGAGATAACACTCAAACATACGCCGCCCGCCTTGAAATCTCATTTCAATACAATTCTAACGGTAAATGTTTACAATAATCCGATGTGTGTTGGCATGGAATAGAAGTGATGTGCAAATTTCCTATTCTAACGGTACATATTTCTTGTGTTTTGTTTTGCTCACTGTTTCTTAAGTCATTCTTCTTCTACTTCTCTAGTGTTGTGTAGTGTAAATTTGGTTGCTGAAGGCTGAACTGGAGCTGCTGGGACTCGCCGATGTTTCTGTTCATTTGGGATAAATCGCTTCTGCTGTTGGCTGCTGTTGATGCGATCGGTTACGACAGTTGCTACTTAGTTGTTGTGCACAAGGAACTACAAGGTTTGTATCACTTGTTAATTACACTAGTTTACAGCATTTTTGAACTCAGTAAACTGAAGGTCATTTCTTATGTGAAATCGAGCGCTGAATTCGAAAATGAAATTCAAAAAAATCTCAGTAGAACCGTTTTTGAGTTATGCTCCAAATATGAAATTTCGGAAAAATTTAAAAAGTTCTTGTACTTAGGTTAAAATATCTCGGACGGCACAACAGTAATTTGAAATCCCTCTTTAACATATTGAAGGTGAATAAATTTTCTATCGATCATGTGAACACTGTTTTTGCGTTTGACCAACAGTATTGTTGATATTAGTGACTTTATGAGAGAAAAAATTATAAAAAACGCAGTTTTTTAGAGAAAATTTTGTTTCAACGAGAGTTTTAGACTCGATGGTAGCATTTAAAAAATCTGATTTTCTTTTGCGCTTAAATGTCAATTCAAAACAAAGATTTCAAGTGGTTATTCATCAAAATCGGTTGAAAATTGAAGAAGTTATTGCTATTTTACCATAATAGTATTTTTTGTAGTTTTTCATAATTTAACAAACCGCAGTACACTTATCATAATATAGGAAGAATGAAACATGATAAATCTCACTCGCTCCAAGTCAAAATTATTTATTAGCTTACCAGAAGGTCACATGCCAAGTTTCAGGAAGATCTGACCATAGGGAGGGGTTGCTTGAGTCTCAAAAGTGGATAAAATTTTGAGGTATTTTGCCCGGAATGAACGAAAAATACTGGTTTTTCATCAATAACTTTTTTCATCACTAGCTGATTGTTTTTTATGGTTGATTTTCTTAAATCCTAAGCTGAGACAAATATTTCACCCGAAGACTGTAACTCGATTGGATTTGAAACAGAAAAGTTATTGTGGTTCAAAGATTGAATTTTGGTCGAAAATTCTCGTATGAAACGCAATGCGTAAAAAGTACTCATTGTGTGTTGGACAAAATTTGCGGCCTTTGAACTGCAATAACTTTCTAACTTCAAGTCCAATCGTTTTGCAGTCTTCGGGTGAAATATTTGTCTCAACTTAGGCTTTCAAAAAATTAACCATAAAAAACAATCAGCTAGGGATGAAAAAAGTTATTGATGAAAAACCAGTATTTTTTGTTCCTTCCAGGCAGAAAACCTTAAAATTTTATTCACTTTTGAGACTCAAGCAACCCCTTCCTATGGTTAGATCTTCCTGAAACTTGGCATGTGACCTTCTGGTAAGCTAATGAATAATTTTGACTTGGAGCGAGTGAGATTTATCATGTTTCATTCTTTCTATACTATGATAAGTGTACTGCGGTTCGTTAAATTATGAAAAACTACAAAAAATACTATTATGGTAAAGTAGCAATAACTTCTTCAATTTTCAACCGATTTTGATGAATAACCACTTGAAATCTTTGTTTTGAATTGACATTTAAGCGCAAAAGAAAATCAGATTTTTTGAATGCTACCATCGAGTCTAAAACTCTCGTTGAAACAAAATTTTCTCTCAAAAACTGCGTTTTTTATAATTTTTTCTCTCATAAAGTCACTAATGTCAACAATACTGTTGGTCAAACGCAAAAACAGTGTTCACATGATCTATAGAAAATTTATTCACCTTCAATATGTTAAAGAGGGATTTCAAATTAGAGTTGTGCCGTCCGAGATATGTTAACCTAAGTACAAGAACTTTTTAAATTTTTCCGAAATTTCATATTTGGAGCATAACTCAAAAACGGTCCTACTGAGATTTTTTTGAATTTCATTTTCAGATTCAGCGCCCGATTTTACATTAAAAATGTTGGTCAGTTAATCAAGTTCACGATTTTTTTTTAATTTTGTAAACTAGTGTTATCGGTGAAATTGCAGTGTTGTAAACTAAATCTTCCAGTAGAACGCAAAGCACGTTTGCTTTTTTTTTTTCAGTTTGTGATGATGACGATGACGATTGTTGACTTTTTGTTTTCTTTTCAGCACCTCTTCCTATCTCGTATCGTAAACCAATGGAACCAGACGGGTTGTCGATTCAAAATCTCCAGAACTCGATAAGACGCCTTGCCATTGCAATTTGGTTCGATTGAACTTCTAATTTCTGCACGACAGCTGCTGGTGACTGGAGGATGTCCAAAATTGGCCAATTGTTGGGAGGGCATGAAACTGCTGGATGGAAATGCTATGCTCACGGAACTGCAAGGTGAGTGTAACACATGATTGGTGTACTTTTGACGATCGTCACTTGCATTTATTTTTTTTTCGTCGTAGGTTCTGCTGTTGATCGAAACGACAATTGGGCCCTTGTTACTCGCACTGTGGAAACTCGATGAACCTGGCTAGCTTGTGGCGGATCGGAAATGGCAATTGTGGATTCCAATCTGCCCAGTGGAGCGTCGTGTAATGCCGATAAATGCTGGTCCGAATCCTCCCGTTCGTGTGCCGTTCGATTCTGATGATGGTGTAGCTCACTCGCTTACAGACGAAATAACGGGTGTAAGTCGTACTTCGAACAGCAAGCAAGATATCGGATTGGAAGCACACTGGGAGCTGGGAAGCACTAGCGCCACCACGGATGAACACTATTGTTGACCTTCGTAATCGGATACAGTCTAAGGATCTGGCTTGCTGCTGGTTCTCGTCGGGGGCGCTTAACCAACGGAGGGACGTAACCAGATGCTGACCTTCAGCTGGCCTGTGGACCTCGGAAATGAGCACGCTCGTCTTGGTGCTCCACAAATGATCGATGGCTTGTGGGTGGTTGATGTTGACAACAGCTGGCGTGCATTGTCGAAACTTAATCGAAGCGTGGTACCTGATGGAGGGGAAGTGCTTAGGATTTGTACAAAATTCAATAAACACGGTACTTCCCTGAATGCGGAGACGCAGGGCCTCCGCTAGCGTTCGTAAGAAAGCCTTAGTTGACCTCATTTCAAATGATGACACCCTCTCAACTTCTTAGGGGAGCTTCTGAGGTTAGAACGAGGTAGTCCAACCCTTATTCTGGGAGTGGGAGCATGGGCTGACTATGAATTTTCAACCTAAATCTTTAAGCGCAAATGTGAACTTCACAGGATTCGAGTGTGTTTCTTTAGCTGATACTATGGTGAACTTAGGAAGATTTTGCAAGAGCTCTTGAAGCGATATGGATACTTGAACAGTAGGATTCCTTCACTCGCTATGGGAGAAACTTCGTATGGGTGAACTTAAAATCTTTTAGATATGTGTCTTCAAACGGTTTGGATTCTTTAAGCGATATGGTTCTTAAAAAGGCATGATTTTTCGAGCGATCTGGGGGAACTTAAGCAGAGGAGGCTCGCGGTCTTCAAACGGGATACTTTTTTGTGACTTTACTCGTACAAACTCGAATCAAAACTGTTTCTTAGGAACTTGCAAGCTCTCATACAAACCAGATAACGCATAGTAAATCTTAAAATGATGTGAGGAGATCTTCAAACGATATGGGTATGGGTTTACGACCGGGTTGAATTGGAATCACTACTACTCATGTGAACGTATATCAACCATATACTTCAGTGATGATTTCTGACTCATAACATACACAAATTCTTTCTCAATGAATTCTCAGACTTAATTCACTAACTCTGAATTAGCATATCTAACGCAATCGTATGAATCTTTCTGACTGACACAAAACTGACTTTTTCTTGGATAGGGTACCGACAAAACGTTCCGCATCATTTCTGACTGTTGGTACATGGAAAATCTTTTCGCACATCGATTCTTCAATGGATGTGGTGTTCGTAACCCGACATGTTTAGAGCTTCTGGCATCGTACAAGCGATTTCTGTAGGTGCTTGTAGAACCAACTAAGGTGTGAGAAACGTTTTGATGAGATTCGACCACTCGACCTGACACTATCCAACCTAAAACTGTATTCTGGAGTGTCGGACCATTCTTCGTGGCCCTTCTTCGTTCATTTTTCATCAAATCCAAGTAATACTCGGCACCAATGATGACATCAATCGGCTTTGACTCGTGAAAAAATGGATCGGCTAACAATTCAGAATCGGGAAGCGACATGAACGAAGGATCAAACGACGTCGAAGGCAGATGTAGTGTAAGGTTTGGTAACACGAAGAATTGAATAGTTTCTTTGAAATTCGATATTTTTGGCGAACGTGGACAGACTTCAGCATGTATTGACTTCGTCGAAACTGACTGAGACGACCCAATACCCTGAACTGATAAATATGTAGGCGCTTCTTTCAACTTCAGCTTTCTCGAAAACTCTTGGGACATTAAGCAATGTTGCGAACAAGAATCTAACAAGGCTCTAGCAATCTGAGCGTTACCGTAACGGTCCTTAATCTTTACAAGAGCGGTAGGGAGCAGAATATTTGAAGCAGACTTAACAGGTAGTGCGATGTAGCTTTGGCTTGTGCCTGGCGTTGGTGAATCGAATTGTGTGGTTGTATTTGGTGAATTGTCTGTTGCATTTTGTGTTTGAGTGTGTGTTGTCGTAACTATTGGCATGGTGTGACTTTGCTGTTGATAGGCTTGCTGTGGATAAATATGGGTGTTTTCTTGATTAGCGGGTTGTGCAATTGACTGTTGACTGAGTCTCGGATTCGACGGATTTGGAACGGAGGATCGCGTAGCATGCAACATAGTGTGATGCCTTTGTTGACATAATCGACAACTGCTACGAGTGCAGTTCGTCGCAAAATGACCTGGCTGTAGACAATTTCGACAGACTCGACTTCGATTGGCTGCTTCAACTCGTTCTGATATCTTCAATCGAAGGAATCTCTGGCAGTGAAACGGTGAGTGCCATGCTTCGGTACAGAACGGACAACGTGAATCCGATCGGATGGTTGTATGGCAAACTGTTGATCTTGTCTGACGTGTTTCGGATGGTGGACTTCTTGCAGAGGTGATTGATTGGAGAACTGAGCAGTGACCTTGCAAGAACAGTAGCAGCTCTTCGTACGTTGGGACCTCCTTAGACCCGTAATGCGTCTCCCATTGGCGCAATGTTGCAGAATCTAGTCTAGCGCACAACATGTAGACTAGTATTGTACTCCAAGACTCCGTTGGCTCACCGATTTTCTGCAACATCATTAAATTCTTCTCAAACTCGCTAATGAGAAAGTTCAGACCGTCGTAGTTCTCCTTTTTGAGCGGTTCGAGGGCGAAAAGAGCGTCGAGATGAGCCTTAACAATTAGCTTTTTGTTTTCGTAGCGGACTTCCAACATTTTCCAGGCGACGTCGTAGTTTGCCTCTGACAGCTCGATGTTGTTTATTTCCTTCAGTGCATCACCATGCAGAGAGGACCGGAGGTAGGTGAACTTGTCCATTTTTGTCAATTGCTCGTTGTCGTGAATGAGACTACGGAACGAATCTCTAAATGTAACCCATTCTCTGATTGTTCCGCTGAAGGATGGCAGACGAATCTCAGGCAGCTTTACTCTTGACGTATTTCCTGACGCAGACTGACTCTGGTTGCTGGTCGTGTTTACCCCTAAGGCATCCTTATCGCCTTGAAGTCTAAGGAGGTCACCTCGAATTGCAAAGTATCGGTCATCAAACTGCTGCAGAATTTTGTCGTTCTCTTCTTCGCGCTGTTTTGCAATCTCCCCTTTGACTTCGCTGTCAGCATCTTTCTGCTCTTTCTCGGCCGCTTCATCCAGCAACATTTCGATCTTGCTCCGAATTTCGAAAAACTCGCTGTACACTGTATCAATCACTTGCAACCTTGAGCTTAACTGGCACCGATCACTACCGATGTGATAGGTTTGGATAAATCTATCAGTACTATCAAAAATCACATATAACTGCCGCTCACGTTTTTGCAAAGCCTTCAGCGTACTTCTCGACATTGCAACACTTTTTTGTAATCTGACACAGGCTTCAAAATTTTGACGAATTCAAACTTGTACCTTCAGACAAGCTCTTAAACTGACACGTTGTTTCTGACACAGGCTAATTACCTGACAATATTTCAGACGATTTGAATTCAGACTCGATTTCTGACAAGATTTCTTCTGACTTAATTTCTGACAGTATTTCTGACAATATTCAGACAAGACTTCTGACGCATGCTTATTTTGAGACTCAGACTCAATTCTGAAGAGTTTTGGAAAAGATTTCCGACAATATTCACTTAAGAATTCTGACACAAACTGATTCAGACTTAATTCTGACTAGTTTTTCGACTTCAACTTAAAATCTTAAAGAAATTGGTATTTTCTGACAAATTCAGACTTGATTCTGACAATTTTTCCGACACACACTTAATTTCCAATTCAGACTTAATTCTGGCAAGTTTCAAACTCAGACTTTGACTCAGTTTCCAATTTTGACACAATCTTAAATTCTTAAACAAATTTGTGATTTTCCGACAAATTCAAACACCTTGGACCCAATCCGTCCAATACTGATAAATTCTGACCAAAATATCTGACTTGCACCTTCTGTGCTTCTGACTTGCACCTTAATGTGCTCTGACATGCACCTTATGTGCTTCTGACTTAGGGTATTTGCACTTAATGTTGATCAACTCAACGTTCCATCCGATCGCGACGCGAATTACCGAGACTAGCAACCCAATATTGACAGCAGCGAGTGGGGACAACCGGTGTAAAATATGCAAAGTAAAAATGCCAATAGAATGCCAAGACCAAATTTATAGTTACGGACAGGGCACACACTTCATGCAACTAAAAGATTTTAATTCACAATCAATTCTTTATTAAAAGCACTTTCTTTTGGCCACATGCAGCAAGCCAGAATAATACTTCCTTGCTCAGTTACGAAAACTGCTTTTTAAACTGCTGAAGCCGTTTGCTGGTTGTAAACTGCTTCCTGATGAGTCCCGATTATGTTCAGCTGTGGGGGGATAGTATGCTGCTTCACGGATGGCAATCAGAATTCAGCTTCACTCCTCTTATTGGTTTCTGGTATCCGGTAACAACTGTTCCGAATTCGCGATGGCTGACAATATAGTCCGATGCACTTTATTGCACTCAAGCCAAGCTTGGTTAGCGTCCAATTAGATGCACTTTTATTGTTCTGCACAATCACTTCAGTTCAATTGTCTTCGAGTGCTATGGCGAATTTGTGAACATAAAATGGTTCACACTTTTGCTGTTGTTCGGGCAGTTTTTGGTCTTCACTTAAAGTCCGACTTTTTGTGTTCCAGAACCACTTTTCCGGACGGTCATCCGGCTCGAAGGACCAAATGTTTAGGCACCGGAACACTTTCGGAACTTATTTCAGAACGCGGCGATTTAACTTTTAAACTTAAAAAACACCAACTTTATTACGGTTTGATTCGGGGGGTTTTATTAGGCGAGTAGTGTACACGACGGATGATTGGTTTGAACTGTTCAGCAAACTGTGTTGTGTACAAAGTGGGGAATGATAGATACGAATATAATACAAACATTCCCTGTTCACATACATTTCATCCAATTTCAGTTTGTGTAAGTATTAATTCAAGTGTACGAAAGCTTCTATTCGAGCAGTGAACAGAGCTTATTATCCATCCGAAAGTCTTTTTAGATCACTTTCGGATGGATCTGATTTGACATTTGCGATGTTTTCAGCTGTCCTACTACCACTAGTGAGCGGTGCGAAATGTGTGAGATAACACTCAAACACAATACAATCATTGGCTTGTTTACATACAATCGTCTTCCTCAAGGTGCCTCTTCCAGTAGCGCTGTGTTTCAAAAAATTATGGAACAAATTTTGAAGGGTTTGAAAAATGTTTGCGTTTATTTAGATGACGTTCTTATTTCAGGTAAAACAAAAGATGAGTGTTATGAAAAGGTTTTAATTGTTCTTGAGCGTTGAACAAAGCAAATATTAAAGTTAATTTTTCAAAATGCAAATTTTTTGTAAATAGTTTAACTTATTTGGGACACTTAATCTCCGATAAAGGATTATCCCCGTCATTTGAAAAACTTCTCACAATTCAGCATGCTAAAGCGCCGAAAAATGTTTCAGAATTAAAAGCCTTTCTGGGCCTCATAAATTATTACGGGAAATTTATCCCACATTTGTCTTCAAAACTGAATTGTTTGTATAATTTGTTAAAGAAAAATGTTAAATTCATTTGGAGCGAAAAATGTCAAAAAAGTTTTGAAGGTAGTAAACAAGCACTGATGGAAGCAGATCTTTTAGAATTTTATGACCCTGAAAAACCAATAATTGTTATATCTGACGCTTGTAATTATGGAATTGGTGGAGTGATCGTTCATGATATTGATGGCCAAGAGAAACCAATTAGTTTTGTGTCTTTTTCTTTAAACTCTGCTCAAAGGTCTTATCCAATTTTACATCTTGAAGCCTTGGCACTTGTCTGTACCATCAAGAAATTTCACAAATTTCTTTTTGGGCAGCGGTTTACGGTTTATACTGATCACAAACCGCTACTTGGGATATTTGGTAAAGAAGGAAAAACTCAGCTTTGTGTTACTAGATTACAACGTTATGTGATGGAAATGTCAATTTACGATTTTGAAATAAAATACAGATCTGCATCACAAATGGGAAATGCAGATTTTTGCTCTCGTTTTCCCCTTGACCAATTAGTTCCATATGACCTTGATTACAACAGCATAAAAAGTATAAATTTTTTCAACGATTTTCCCCTTAATATCAAGAATATTTCGGATATGACAAGAAAAGATAATTCTCTTTCGAAAATTATTGAATTTCAAACAAATGGCTGGCCGAGGAAGTTGGAAAAAAATCTGCAACCATTTTTTTTCGTTAAAAGAAGACATGGAAATTTCAAGTGGTTGTTTATTATATAAAGATAGAGTCATTATCCTAAAGGTTTACCAGTATAACATTCTGAATCTTCTTCATTCGAATCACAATGGTATTGTCAAGATGAAGCAAACAGCAAGACGGTCGGTATTTTGGCTAGGAATTAACGGTGATATAGAGCAATTTGTAAAACAGTGCCAAGTTTGTCTCAAAATTACAGCCATTCCTCAAAAAGATGTTTTTGTACCATGGATTCCGACCACAAAACCATTCAGCAGAATACATGCAGATTTTTTTTTATTTTAATCAACAACATTTTTTGCTTATGGTGGACAGTCACTCAAAATGGTTGGAAATTGAAATTATGAAATATGGAACTGATGCTAGTAAAGTGATTCGAAAATTTAATTCAATGTTTGCTAGATTTGGACTTCCAGATGTCTTAGTTACAGATGGAGGTCCACCATTCAATTCTCTAGAATTTATTTCGTTTATGGAAAAACAGGGTATAAAAGTTATGAAATCACCACCTTACCATCCTAGTAGTAATGGGCAGGCGGAAAGAATGGTAAGGACGGTGAAGGACGTCTTTAAAAAATTTCTTCTCGACAATCAGATAAAAACTTTATCTATTGATGACAAAATAACGTATTTTCTAGTCAACTTTAGAAACACAAGTGGAGTGAATGATGAAAGATTCCCCTCTGAAATAGTATTAACTTTCAAACCTAAAACCTTAATTGATCTTTTACATCCTAATCGCCAATACGATAAACATTTAGAAAAACAAAAGGAGGAGGAAAGGATACCAGAAAACCAAATTAAAGATACCAAACATGTAAACAACCATGCGTCTACTTTAGACAAATCTTCTATGTTGCCGCTCGATCCGTTTTCTAATTTGATTTTGGGTGATACTTTGTATTATAAAAATCCGAATAAAAGGCAAATTGAAAAATGGATTCAGGGCAAATTTGTGAAAAGAGTCTCACCCAATGTTTTTCTTATATCTATTGGCAGTTCTACATTGAACGCTCATCGCAACCAGTTGAAGCTGGTTCAGCAATCACGATCGAGAGGTGCGGTCATAAGTGTGGCAATACAACGGAACAAGCGGCGCAGGGAGTCAAGCAGCTCTAACGACGAGATTGGCAATCCACAGTGTTCGATGAACTCACCGGTGTCCCGAAGGTCGAAATCGAGAAAAATGAAAACCACCAAGGAACAAACAAATCCATTACGCAGTCCAATCTGCACACGAAGTAAATCGCGGTCTGAATTATCAAACAAAGAAAAAACTCAATTAAAATGAGTCCGAATGAATTGAATGAATTGTGTTTTGTGAATTTATTAAAAGTATTTTTATATGATTAAGTTTGAACAAAAAAAAATTATATTACTTTTAACTAATGGAAGGAGAATTGTTATATATGCGAAGTTCGAACTGTTTTGCTTATACCCTTAACGATAAGTCCGAATTATCAGACACCGCGATTATCCACGAAGTGAGAATTGTATTGTCAATAAATAAGAAATAAAGATATGAGCAAGTCTCTTTTGTTGCTGAGAACTCAACGCTGTAACGTGTGTTTAATGAAAGGAAGATCTATTTTACTTTATAATAAACTTATGCTATCTACAAATTGTCAGGTAAACTTGGCTAAACTCGACAGATTTTTTTTTTTAACAAATTAAAATATTTCAACTATTGATGAACGAAAGTTTCTTATTTTGTTACTCAAGGATTCCATTCACAAATATTGTTTGCCATTTGAAAAGTTTTGGGATGAATAATTTATGTTTTTCAAAAAGTTTCAATTTATTGCGAAATACTATTAATAATATTAATATCTTAAGAATGGAAAATCAATAAGTATTAAAAATAGGGGAGATAAGGGCATAACGAGTACCTGGGGCATTCTAAGCACTCCTCTTTTTTTCAAAGTAGGTATTTTCTAAAATTAATTTAGCTTAGTTCATCTTACCCATTTTCAATTTAAACACAACAGAAAAAAAAAACTCTAAAAATCTTATAATATCACTAAACAAAGTTTGAAAAATGAAAAATCGATCGGCATTTTAATTTTTTTGTTCTCTTATAGCCCTTTGGCTCTTAGAGTCTCAATTGAGCTTTCTTCATAGCAATTTCCCTAATACGCCACAAGAAGATGCCGTCATTCATCGAGAAATCTGAAGCATCAGCCCAATCTACTATGTTTTCTAATATCCGTACAGCTTCATTCGAAAAAAGCAGAAAGAATGCACCCCCAAGTGGTCAGTTTTGATTTTTTTTGTATTTTAAGTTGTTTATAACAATACATTTGATAATCTTATTTTAATACCTTGTTTTTATATTAGGACATTGAGATTTTAATCACCGGGGATCATTAATTCTTTTTGATAATACCGGTCCAAACAGAGTGTTTTAAGGAACATAGAAACACAATTTATTGATATTTCTATGAAAAGACACGTAACGAATGAATTATTATCAACTAATAGCAAACAAAAAATCACCCTAAAGATTTTTAAATGACGCAATTATGATGTTTTATTATAAGTTTTAACAGAATTATTAACCCTTTCCTTCCCACGAGGTTTTTTACGTTTTATAAATAGAAATAATGATTTACAGCTAAAGTTCTAGAACAAAAGATGCATAATTTAAGCCTACTTTAATGATCCATTTGATAAATTTGGGTTTTGAGGTGGATCATATGTGCTCCATTGGGAAGATAACAACACATAGGGTGCAAATGAAAAATAGGAAATAATTGCAAAAAAACATGGAATTTCATCACTTCATTGATCACAAACAAAAACGATCCTATTTGATAAAAAACTTCATTGGTATATGCATCCCTCGTAAGTCTATTTATTGAAATATTTGAAATTTTCATTTTTGCCTTGAAAAATTGGCCGCCATGACACTTAGCGCAAGGAAAACAAAACATGTCGTTTTTCGAGAAAATCACGAACTTTTACAAATATTTCGAGACATGTGGTCATTTAAGCAGATGAAATAACTATCCTGAAGCGATTTTTTTTTGTTGACGAAATGATTTTCTTGAGTATTGATAAGAAGCTTCACAAGAAGAAAAGTACGTTTTGTTCCCAGTGTATCACCAGTGATCCACTTTACTAACTCAAAAATTTATATGTTTTAGTTGAAATCTAAGTAAACCATCATTTGATTCTGCTTGCATAAGCAACCTTCTGCACGTCAGTAATTTTATTTGAGGGAAATTATAAAATTATAAGTAATTGAACAACAAATGACAACTTGATTTAAATTCGAAAAAAAATCGATTTTTTTGCAGCTTTTGATCTGCCAAGCAAAACCTAGCGAACCAATTTTCTTCAAATTTCGTGCGATGTTTCTTCATTCATATCTACACATTCGGTGAAAAAATGGTGTTGATCCAAAGCGCCCAGTTCAAATGCGAGCTGTGCAAAGTTGTGGATCACATGTGCTACCATGGGAAGGAAAGGGTTAAAAACGAATGCTTTTTAAAATTACCCGATTATGTCACTGTCCCCAATTTGTCACCCTAATCGGGGATTCACTGTATTAATTTAACAGTAAAAAAGGAAATCTTCTCATCTTCTTTACCGAAATATTAAAAAAAAAAACAAAAAGCTTCTCAAGTGACGAAAATATGATAATTTTTTTTAGCACCGGGAAATAAACTCTTATGACCGTTAAATCATCTTGATCTATAAGATACGCACTGAAACATGATGTACACATTGTTTTTCAACTGTCATCATCATTTCATTTTTGATTTTTTACTATATTTAATTTAAAAACACGATTTTTCTTTAATTTGTAGACTCGGGGCGAACAGAGTATCATTGATCGGGGCACAATGAGCGTTTCTGCCGTACAATCGATTTTTTTTGTAATTGCTTTGTTTGATGTATCTCAGACTCACCATTTATTGCAAAATGCATCGATCGTCAATGGAAAATGAAAAAAAAAAGCCACGACCAGAAATTGAACACGATTCCTCCGAATATCTCTCCGACACCGTACCTATAAGCCAAATTTTCAGACGAAACATTCTATTATTCAGTTAACATCTTCGAGTTGAATGCGCTGCTAGATTCTACGGCAGAAAACGCTCATCGTGCCCCGATTGACGGTACTTCAGCTGTCCCACGGGGTTCTCATTATACCCTTATAGTTACTGATGTTCAGCTTTCGGGAAAAGTTAAGTTTCTGCCAGTTAGGAAATAAACTTTTTTAGTATTGGAACACAAAACAATGATATAACTCACATATTATAGCTGTTTTCTATGGTTAAATAAGCGTTCTCCTTAAGGTGGCCGTTATGCCTTTATCTTCCCTAATTCATTTAATTTATTTAGATTCATTTAATCATGCATTGAGGCGGTTCTTCCTACGGCCCTGATTTCAACGACCATGTTTACTTATATAAAGTGAAAAACAAGTCAATTCAACTAGGATACTTTGTAACACCATACGGTAATTTAAGGTAAAGAATTAACTTACCAGTGTGTGGTAGATAATATCCAAGACCTTAGGATCTCGATGATAGAGAAGATCAAAAGTTTTTCTGTGGTTTGAAAGCGCTTGCAGTGACGGATTGGAACATTTAGCGGTCTTGTCATCATTTCTTTGCAGTTGATCTCCAAGCTTTGATACATCCGTTTTGAAGGCAGAGATCGCAGTACTCGTTATGTTTGTCCAGTTTACATAAAATTGCCACTGTTGCTCAATTGGAAATTTCTGAAATAAACATTTCATCAAATACATAGTTCAAATTTTGAAAGTTTGAAGTACTATCTGATTTGAATTATCTCCGTCACTAGAACCGATCAGTTGGAATTTGCGAAGAACGCATTCAAAATAACGAACACCGGAATCTCTTTTGGAAAACTCCAAATCCACCAACCACTGTTTTGCTTCCTCCAAACGTTGGCAAGTGATGTTCGATGCATGTAGCTCAAAACAGCGAAAATACGTAAACAGAGCTTCTTCGGGATTTACAATGCCATTTTCAGATTGTTGATGGACTTCACTAAGCTGCAACAAGGTGAACTCACAGTTTATTTTAATAAATTTGAATTAAAAAAATTGAGTATTCATTGAACCTGATAAGTGACTGGAAAAATTATCACCAACAGAAATAAACCGAATGAAAGCCTACAACAATTTGAAATGACCGACATGATGTTGTGGAGACAGATTCACAGAGCAAGTGTTTAAGTAGGGAAAATGCGGGAAGACAGAAGACATGCGCAAATATGTTTGTCTTTCTTTACTAAGCCATATTTAACCAGTCGCTTGAAGCAGGTGTTAAGGACGAAGGACATATTTTACTTATTTTTAACGTTAGCATATTTGTTACTTTTTTTTATTGAAAATTGCGTCTAGAACTATTAAGTTTTTATACAAAGTCTCTCCATATTATCAAATATGTACGTCCATTCAACCGTAGTTGAAGGTTTGACAAATGACCAATCTTGATATTGTTACTAAAAACAAGTATAGATATCTGTACGCGTACGGTCGACTACAAGTTGCTTCAATAAACCCTTGCGTTGATCCTGGTTTAGTTCTATTTGAGTGAACTGAACTGTCAGATCTACTGGCTACCAGCTGCTGGAAAAGGTGCTAGCAATCAAACGACATGATCCTTTGATCCCGTCAATTGATTTTAACATGCACCTTAATCACGAATTAGCCATTAAACTATCAAGGCGATTGATTAATCTAGCAACAATCGCTGTTGACATGCCATATATAAACGATAACGCCCTTATGGAGCTTTTAATTTCTGTCTTAAGTCTTGAATTGAATTAAAAGACAATAAATTCATTCGATCCAAGACTAAATGTACCCACTAAGCTTCAATTCACTTTCATAAACTTGCAGCGAAAATAATGCTATCGATTGCCAATGGCATCTAATCGGATTCCATTTGCCCCCATTAGGCCATTAAACGCGGATAATCTGTTTCGTAATTTACCATTTCTCATTCCCTCGAGAGACGACCGATGGGCACACGGGCAATCATAAATCTTTCGGTGGGAAAAAACTTAGAAATGCAGAGTTCCCCCATCATCATCGACATCGGTTTACTAATCTAATATTTCGTTCAATAATTCCTCGTGGCGCTTCCCGGATCGGCACCAGTAGGTAGGATCTAGTAGTATGATGAGACGAGGGCTCTTTCTGTCTTTCTCCACGCAAACCTGTTTGATGGCGGCTAAAAGAAGGGTTTGTTGACCACACAAATGAAGTATTTTTCGAATTCACCAAACACCCGCGCGCCCCCTGGCCATGATTGGCCGCACCGCACCGATGATGATCAATATAATTAAGATCGTGACCTGTCATCGATGGGCGTCATATTTCATATGCCCGGAATGTGTTTCGGCGTTTTGCGGCATGGGACTGCGATTTGAACCCGTTGTTTTTTTTTCGCGAGATGACAGTTGCTTAGCTCAATTTGTAAGAACAAAGTTGATGGAGAAAATGGGGGAAAAAAAGATTCCATTAAAAAGGACTAGTAGATCAGCAAGGAGTTTGTTTTTTGATAATTTTGTCATTCATCACTCAAACCTGAATTGAAATTAGTAATTATGTATTAATTATTTGATGTTCCGTCTTACGACATGTCCTGTGGAACAACATTCCTCCAATTCACATTCACCAGATCACGCTCCACTTGATCTAACCACCTCGCTCGTTTTGCAGGACAGTCGTCCGGCATTCTTGCAACGTGTCTTGCCCAGCGTATCCGGTCATCCTTTATCGTCTTCTGGATACTGGGTTCGCCGTAGAGTCGCGCGAGTTCGTGGTTCATCCTTCGCGTCCACACTCCGTTCTCCTGCACGCTGCCAAAGATGGTTCCTAACACTCGTTGCTCGAATACTCTAGAGTGTGCGCAGGTCCTCCTCAAGCAATATCCATGTCTCGTGCCCGTAGAGAACAACCGGTCTAATAAGCGTCATATACAGGTTACACTTCGTGCGAGGGCTAAGTTTTCTCGACCGCAGTTGCTTGTGGAGTCCATAGCAGGCACGACTTCCGCTGATAATTCGCCTCCGGATCTCACGGCTGGTGTCATTGTCTGCGGTCACCAGTGAGCCGAGATAGACAAAGTCTTCGACTATCTCCAGCTCGTCGCCGTATTACTGGACAAGCGGGTTCGGTCGGTCTCGGATCCGCAGACCAGCATGTACTTCGTCTTGGACGTATTAATCATCAACCCAATCCTTCCTGCTTCGCGTTCCAGTTTGCGGTAGATCTCCCCCACCGCCGCAGATGATCTGCCGACTATATCAATGTCATCGGCAAAGCAGATAAGTTGACTGGATCTGTTGAAAATCGTGCCCCGCATTTCGCCCACCGCTCGTCGAATAACACCTTCTAGCGCCACGTTGAACATCATGCAGGATAGACCATCACCTTGTCGAAGCCCCCTGCGAGATTCGAATGAACTCGACAATTCACCCGAAATCCGCACACAGCACTGCGTTCCATCCATCGTCGCCTTGATCAGTCTGATCAGCTTCCCGGAAAAGCCGTTCTCGTTCATGATTTTCCATAGCTCGGTACGGTCGATCGTGCCGTATGCGGCTTTGAAGTCGATGAATAGATGGTGCGTAGGGACTTGGTGTTCACGGCATTTTTAGAGGATTTGCCGTAATGTGAATATCTGGTCCGTCGTAGACCGTCCCTCCATGAAGCCGGCCTGATGACTTCCCACGAATCTGTTTGCTTGTGGCGTTAGGCGGCGGAGTAGGATTCGGGACATCGCTTTGTAGGCGGCGTTGAGGACAGTGATCGCTCGGTAGTTTTCACAGTTCTCCGGTAGCTATTATGTGTCCCAGATCCGGACCATCAACCGGTGTAGGCAATCGGCTTACTTATACGGGCCCATTTTGATAAGTTCAGCTGAGATGCCGTTCTTCCCAGCCAATTTGTTGCTATTTATCAGTTGACGGTCGTGTTCCTGGGAACGATGCAGCTGCTCCAGCTTCTCAGCTCCTCCTCCTCCAGGCGGCGCTTTTTCTCCTGGAAAATTCCGACTAGCTGCCTCTTCCGCTGTTGGTGATTTTCCACATTTTGACAGGTGCCTCTTTGCACAACAGTCGTTTCGTCGTGTTCGTTCCACATGCCCGATGACGTTCTCCGTAGCGCTGTTGATGGCTGTCTTGATACTTAGTATCTCAACAGTCCTCGGAGGGACTTCGTCCAGCTCGCCCACTTCCAGCAGCGCTGCTTCTAGCGATTGCATGTAGTCTGCTGTGACCTCAGGTTGCTTCTATCGTGCGTTCACTATCGTGTTGTTCACTATGGTGAGTTTTGGGCGCATCTTCACCATCACCAGATAGGGGTTTGACTCGATGTTAGCGCCTGGACAAGATCTGACGTCGATGATTTCCGAGAAGTGCCGGCTGTCAATCAAAAAGTGGTCGATCTATGATTGCGTTTGGTACGGTGATCTCCAGGTATACTTGTGTGGGAGGCGGTGCTGGAAAAAGCGATCGTACGCACTCTGGAATCGAAATTGCGAACTGCTGAAAAAATTATCTAACAAACGAAATTGAGTGTCCAGTCAGTATGGTCAGTGCACAAACCATGAATGCTCATGATCAATTTTCAAAAAGGGCGCACATGAAATGCCATTTCCTCGTACTGATATTGAGAAATGCGCCCCTTCAAAAATTAACACTGAGATGTTGATGATTTTATTTTGAATGGCGCAATGTGGTGCCAAATGGAAAGATGATGATGGTGACGCGTGAATTTTCGCAAAGTAATTATATTAACATCTAGTGTCGGTATTGCCTACCAATCAGCAATGTATAGTAAAAAACAATCCAGTTTCCCCTTAATATTGGGATGTTACCAAAAGCTCTATAGTCAAAGGAATATTTTTCAAATGTCTTCAAATTTATCTTTATATTTATCTATGAGTATTGTTTGACAACAATGTTGTCAATTGCTGTTAAGAGAATGTCTCAAACGGAGTCGAAGGCTATCGGATATACACACCTTGAAGCTCACACGGTAGCTCGGTATATAACCGGTTCTGAGAGCCAAACTTAAGAAAGCGCATTAATTAGAATAGCTGTTTCTGCAGCCATCATTTAACTCAGAATTTTATTTTGCAGAAGCTTGTTGTAGCACAACCCCAAAACTTATCCTTAAGCATATTTCATAGACTGGATCAAACCTCTAGGTCCCAAAATAAGACAGATGTATTTGAAATGCGTTGTTTTTCAATGAACAAATAGCTTCCTAGTTATTTTCTGCTCTTAAGCTTTGAGTGGAGAGCCCTAACTCGAATACGCATATGACACACTAGATTGACCCCTGACTATCTTATGGGCAAAGAGGACTCCCCCACCTGCCCTGCTTGCAGCATAACCATCACCTTCAAACACATCATCACGGAATGTCCCATATACCAGCAAGCCCGCCTGGACTGCGACCTAGCCGATGATTTCAAAGTAGTCGATGATTCCGTTGAATTCAGCCACAGTATTCGAAAAACCCAAATACTAGTATTTCACTAGCTACTTGATAGCATCCTCAGTGGGTTATCGACCTAGCCGATAGATCTGTCGAATGAATTGAAGCATTGGACAAAACCCTCTTTTTCCTTCGGAGCAGCAACATCTATGAAGAAATATAAACGTTTTTCTACCTTTCTGTCCCCACCAAAACCCCTTTTTACCTTTCCTCCAGGTCCCGGCAACAATACAGGATTTGTCTATGTATCGTGTGACCAGCATCTTTTAACTAAGTGTTGGTGAATCTCGTTTTTAAGCTTTTATTCCTCAGATTTAAGATTTTTTGCCTTTATAGCATAGCAGATGAACGCTCAAATCTGAGAAAAAAGCTTAAATCTGAGGAAAAAAGCTTACATCTAAGATATGTGCTCCACATGGATTGTATATCGTTGCCGGGACCTGGGCAGGAGACGGGATAAATTATCCTACCGGATGAAAATACCCGAAAAAAAATCAGCTCTTTGGCAGCTCAAATATCATATTGCCAACAATTCGATTTAAATTTTCCTATTACCACGTTTTACGACAGGTACCATTTTTCCATCGTTACATTAAAATAAAATTTACGAAAGCTCTAATCTTCTATCAGGTTGTCAAGTGGCATTTCAGGTGTTTTATTTAAAAAATTTGTATTAAAAATGAATAAAATGTAAATCGTTCATATGTCGAGCAAATCAGAAGTGTATTTTTTTTTCTGAGAAATTTATCGGATATCGTAAAGTAAACTTGTTTTAGAGCGTAATCAATTCTGGCATAACGTTTTATTTCTTCAATTATGAACGAAAACTACCGTTTTTTGCTGGTCGATTGTGATGTTCTGGCAGGGAAATCCGTCGAGGCCAATTTTTTGAGGGTTTACTTAACACTAGAAGGACCGGCAAATTGAATATACCCTTTCGGACCGCGACCAGTCAAAATGACTGGTAAAGGGAAAAATTTTTATATCATAATATTTTTAACTTTTTTCTTTTGAAATTATTTTGTTATTTATTCTATATCATTTTTGTGATAAAATGGAAATATTTTTTCACCATGGGTGCACGGAATCACCTCATTCTAGCATAGTTGACGAATGCGTGTATGTCATAAAATGAATATTTCAAATAATTATCAAAAAATTAAAATACATTATCAATTCAATTATAAAATCGTGTTATATGGCTAAAGGTATTGACCATGGGTGCACGGTTTCACTTCAATTTTGTTTTAGTAGATATTTTCTAGCATCCACCGCTGTGAAATTTTTCAACACGTTGCCTATAAATTATACCTGATATTGTAGGTTTTGAAGCATACTGTTTCTATTAGTAGAGCAATTCACCATGGGTGCACGGATTCACCGCCATTCATCCAAAATCTTTTTTTATTGCATGCTAAAGGTAAAGAATAAAGACTTTTATAGATTCAAATGAAAATTTGTGTTAAATACATGGTTTTTCACTATGGGTGCACGGAATCACTGCGTTGTAATCAAATATTGGAATTTTGCAAATTTTCAAAAAGCATTTTTACAAATCTTAACTAAACCAAAGTCAAAACCATGTCTTTCATGTTGAGACATAATGATTTGAATAACGATTTTCATTTTAAGTTATGTTTTTTTTTCATTCCTGGGAAAAAAAAATATTTTAATAATATCTTGAAATAATAAATTTATTTATTTATTATTAAAAAACAGGTTTTTGCAATCGTATATTTATCTGATAAGATCTGATCAACATCCAAGAAATTGGAAAACGGTTACCTGGTTACCATGGACCGAGTGAATTTAAGGAATTATATGCATCAAGTTATGTCGTGCGACGAAAAACGGTGAAAACAAAAATAATGAATGCTTTGTTTTTCCTTAAAAGTTTTTTGATTGATCAATATTGCATTTCAAATACCTATCATATATAACTAAAAAATATTTTGTGTTCTGAATCGAGTTGAAAACTATTTATTTCTGTATAATTTTCAACGGCGAATTTACAGCCAATTCGTGCACCCATGTTGAAATATCTTAACGCCGATGTGGTCTATAAGATAGGCTGGCGCGAGTCTGGTCTAGGTATGCCAGACGTACTGGGTTCGATTCCCGGTATCGGCAAGAAAACACTTGGGTTCAAACCCCATAAGTTGTCAACAGGTAAGATGTGTTTCCTCTTATAATAAGAATGTTCAATCAGTTGCCAGCTGGCCAGGTATATACACGGGTGCCGGAATGCTTGTAAGTGAACTTGCATCGGAAATTTGTCGAACCTTATAATCTAAACATGCATGTGAATACATACTTGGGCAGAAACTGCGGTGAATCCGTGTACCCATGGTGGATATCCAACATATAAAAAATATTCCGTGCACTCATGTTGAAATATCATTTAAATTATTCAGTTTCATAGATGATGTCTTCAAATTTGAATAAATGAGTACACAATTCATAATTATTTTACTCATTCTAGTTTAGTATAAAACATATTTTTTACCTAAAACTACTCGATTTCTCGAATGGACATGTATTAAATCTAACGTAATTTTTACAAATCTTGATGAAATTTCGTCAAAGTTTGATAGAAAGTTTAATTATAGTTCAGCAACAAAACGGACTAAAAAAATTGGGAGTCAAGTGCTTGAAGCGCCACACAGCTTTCAATCCGAGAACTTTTTCTACAAAATTTCATGACTTCGCATCGAAAATCTATAATTTCATTACGAATGACACACTCCTGCCCACCATAAATCAACTAGGGCTCATTGTCTTGAATGTAGATTGCAAATGAAACCAAAACCAAGCCAAAAAATTTTATCTTGTTTGAGTTATAGGATTGTGAATTTAACCAGTCATTTTGACTGGTCACGGTCCGAGTGTCCATGGCGAAATTTTTCTGACTTATTAAAAGAGCTAGTGAAATAAAAATACACAGATTTGTAGAGATTCAAAATTCATGAAAAGTCGTATTTTTGCGAATTTTTAGAGCGTGGTGTTTAAAAGATATTCAACAAACAAAGTGTCCAGCCAGTCATTTTGACTGCTGCGGTCTTTCTAGTGTTAATAGTCATTTGAAGTTTATATGAAGGTATGCTTTTTGCAGCAAAATACACAAACTTAAAACGCTCCAGGTCAATAGCGTAGGAACTTCAACACTTTCTGGAGATACTAAGAACCAGTTTCCAGAATAATTTGTTCAAAACAGTCAGTTAAATTTTCTGAAAACAGTTCAAACATGGTTAGAGTTTTAATAAATATCCACTTTTTGGGAACCCATGTGTTGCAAACGGTTTCTCCGAATAAAATTGATATGATATCAACTGGTTGGTCATCACTTGTATTTTTATTCCACCAAGACACGGTAGAGTACGGAATATGAGATCTTCATGCAGATTTCTCCTGAATAAAGGCCAGCTAAACAAATGAAAAATAATTGAAGCAATTGAATGTAAATCTTTTTACTTTTCAGGATCAGGAAACAAAAAAACCGTGTTAAAACTTTAAACAGATTTAAAGTAAAAATATCTGAAAACTGTTACTACGTTTGAAAGCCTGTAAATTGAGTTACAATTAAGCTAAATTTGGTTTTTATTAGGAGATTTTTTATATTATTCAAAATGAAATTTTAAAATCTTATAATGTATGATTTTTTGAAGGCTCACAGACAAACATCTCTCCTAATCAAATTTCAGCATTTAAGATCAAATGGGTTGTTTAATGTGAAAGTTCAACTTCTGTCTTGGTTTAGGTTTAGTTTAAGTGTTATTTTTATGGTCATTTGATGATAATTTTTAGATATTGAAAATAATCGGTCATTTTCCACGAAAAAGCCCGTATAGAAAAAAATGGGTTTAAACCCTATCAAATGGTTAAACTTGTAAAAAAAAAAGAACATGGAAACAGTGCGAGATCCTAGGGAATTGCATGAAGGTAAAATTTAATTTGTTGTTGAGGCCAAAAAAAAGAGAAATGTTTATAGTTTTTACCCCTAAATGTATGCAGCAACATTGTCCATGTTTTGAGTATATTTGTTTTGAAAGAAAACGTTAAAACATTCAATTGAGTCCAAAGAAAAAATTACTGTTATCGATGTTTTGATCCTTCTGTGCTAAATGGCATCAAAACAATAAATTTGAAGATGATGAGATACGTAAAACCAACAGTGATCAAAATTACCCCGAAACTCGAAATCTGGTTTTGTAACAAACATTCAATTATAACTTCCAATGTCGTTTGAATTTACTGCAATCAATGATCATGTTTAATACTTCCCACCTCAGTAAGTGTTTTAAAGCTTTTAGGTGTTACGAAAAAGCAACCCCTTCAAAACTATTCAAAAAAAAGGAAAAATGTGATCAAAGTTCCCCCAGTTTACGGTAATTCTAATAAATCAAAGCAATAAAAAGATTCCCTTTAATTCAACCACGGTACCGTGATTGGCTCAAACTCACTCCACAGGCATAATCTGAGGCTTACCAGATTCAGATGACCAAAGTAAATAAAAACTAAAAAGTTTTTAAAAATTGAAGAAGAAAATCTTACGATTACGTTTAAAAAGTCATTCTCAAAACATGCACTTCAAAAATAAGATTCTGCGCAGAAATACTAACGGAAATTACAGGTCAGGTTTCGGTTTTTATTTTACAGCTAGTTCAACAGGAAGCTCCCTGCTGATTCTTTATATCGAAAAATACACATGTTCGTACAACTTAATTGCTTCGGTTGACAAGTGACTCAATCAGTCCAGTTCAGACACGATCCTTCCATGTCCGGTTTGTTGACACGTTCTTTTTCATTTGACAAATCATGGGAGCATAAATTACTCTTCCCGCGCAAAATCGCGAACGGCGGGAACTTTCGGCCCATCTTCGGCTGTCCAGTCCATTTGCATAACTATGTGGCCATTGATCAGGCCGAATTTTGGCCCGGGTTCGACGAAACCTGTCACCAGCCCCGGTTTTTGGGCATGTCTGGTGTCGAGTGGCTGTAGCTGAACCTGGCCTGACTGGCATCCCATCCGAAACAGGACAATAACTCATTCTTCGCTGTGCGTTGTTCCCTGACATTTTGAGGAGGTACCCCGTATGGCGTCAACAGCTCGTTCGAGAATTTCCGTTCGAAACAAGAATGAACCAATCAAACGAACGCATAAAAATCAACAATTTATCACCGACGAATAGGTAATGAGTGTAAATTTGAAATTAAATAATATTTTACTCCCCGTTAATTGATACTATAAACCAATTTACGACCTGTTGGGGGTTATAAATTCGATGCACCCATTCATGGTCGCGAAGAAGAGTGAGAAACATTCCACCTCATCAATAATCAAAGACCCACTCATGTTTTGGTTTTGATTCGTTTCCAATCAAGTCCAGCTCTGTGATTCGATGTCACAGAGTGTGGAATTTGTTCAAAAATTTGTACGACATAATTTGTTTGCTTCCTGAACCCCTGCGTGAAGATACTAGGATGTGGCTCATCCAAGAAATCTAAAACAAATTGAAAGAGCCTAGAAATTTTATTGCTACACCTCGCCAGCAGGGACCGTATTCCGGTGCGACACCTTGGGGGAGGAGACAAGACCGAAATGAGTTGTTCGGAACGACCTCGTCGAATCACCAAAAACCAACCACCTAGACTTTAGGAGCTTCTAATGGATTTGATAACACTAAAGGTTATGGGATAATTTGGACATTTATGAGCGCACACACACACGAGCGTTGATAGCCTTCTTGAAAGCTCGCTCATGAGCTTGGGTAATCCGTCTCAATTCCGTGATCCACATTAGCATAATTGACGCTGATGAACCTATGCGGGGGCGTTGATCTTTTAACGAGATAGAAGAAGATCGCCATAAGCCACTCGACCCAGCTGTATTGCCGACTGGCTGGCGAAATAAAAAATGTCATTTTTAATGGGGAAACAGGTCATGTTACAGAGCATCGACTCATTAGCTGTTGTAACTGTATCGGGGTTTGAAGATTAAGTTTCAATATACAGTGAAACTGAGAGGAGGACAAACTCAAAAAACAAAAAGAAATTAGTACCTAGTTATAATAAAAAAAAAACCATTTAATATTAAGGATAATTTTGAAATGTATATCAGCACCAAGCAACAAATCAGTGCAACTGGTACGATCGAAATTAAACAAAGTTTTTCAACGTTTCTTACTTGAATCCAAAAGCTTCACAGTATGTTTGGCCTTCGCAATAATAACTAATTTATGAGGTATTGGCGCTGATTTTGAGAAATTGGTTTATCAGTATCGAAACCAATTGATAGAAAAATAAGCTTCGGAATCAGGAGTTATCCGCAGAGGTGCAAAGAGATCCCTACATGTAGCATGCAGCGCACGACTTTTAGCCGATTCTAACAGACCGACGTCAGCCACGAAAGAATCGTCTTGCAAAGTTGCAGACTGATTCTTTCTCCCTTATGTGCAGAACGTCGAACGTGTCTGCAAGTAAAAGCCAACCGCGCGGTAAAATCCTTTGACTGCACGTTCCGAAAATTACAAACGATTCTCCGAAGTTAGGAACAGTTGCAAACTTGCAAGCCCGAAGATAAAATCCCTTGAGCCGAACAGAAAGAATCATTTCCGAAGATAGCTACAGTCTGCAAGTTGCTTGCATGCAGCGCGATGATGCGATGTACGTTTGCAAACTTGCAAGTTACAGGCAGAACCGTAGACCCGTTCTTGTGCGGTTCGATTTGATCCATCCCAACCCAACCTAAAACCGAACCGAATCCATGGCATGGTGTAAGAAAATGATAGGCCGAGGTGCCGTCGACTATCCATTCAGTTGCCGTTCAGCCAGCGAAGCGGCATGCCGTACGACAAGAGCAAGGACATGTTGAAGTTGTTGTTGTTGGTGCCTTCGTGTTCGTTTCGTTTTCTTCTAAGACGGATTCGAAAGGAAGTGGTGCCCAAATTTTATTTGAATTTTCAATTATCATACCAGGGTGATTGATATAAATCATCAAAGCAAATACAAGCAAATTTGTTTTGATTATAACTTTGTCATTTTACAAGTTATTTATAAACACAAAGTTGTTAATTAAAACTGATCCAAACACTGTTGGAAAATCATCTATATTGTTTTATAACAGAGCTGCCTTAAAATTCTTTAAAGTTTCGTTCCGAAAAATTCAATCGATTCTCCAAAGGCAGGATCACTTGATTAGTAGGATCACAGATTAAATTGTGTGAATTTCAATTTTAGAATTCAGTTTCATTTGCTTAGACATGTATAAGAATCACGTCATCTTTACCAAGTTATCTACAGTTTTTACAGAAAGTTTTTACAGATCGGTACAAAACTCAATAGAAATTCAGTGCTTGCTCGTCGTCATTCCAACCTTGAACTCAAAAACTTCACACACTGTTTGATTCGAATCTTCTGTCAAAGTTTTATAACTTGGTTTTAATTAATTTCGCGTCCTGAACTCGAATTTTTGGTCAGATTTTGTCTATCGCATCCAGTATTACTGATAAGGCTTTTAAAAATCAGTGCTATGATAAATCAATAACTGTCTATATATTATTTTTTACTTCTTTGCTGAAGACTGTAAAGCGTTTTAAGTTAAACTTTGAAAAATATCTATAATTCATTTTGGTATAAAATTTCATCAGAATTTCGTCTCAACAGAAGGAAGAAAAAATTTCTTTTACTTCAAAGCCAAAATTACTTGCAGTCTTCGTAGAAACTTAAATTTTAAAAATCTTACTCAACGGTTGCTATTTATCTCAGATATTACGAAACTGCTTATAAAAAGCTGGACGTTTCACGGTTAAACATATCACGCTTTCGCCCATCAATCAGTCAATTGCATAATCTTCAAAATAAGAAGTATGGAAACTGAATAAATTATTGATTTATGTTTCAAAGTCAGCAACTTATGTACTTTTTATCAAAATAAATTGACTAAAGGATTAACATGAATGAACATTTTCATACAAATCGGAATTTTTTATTCAAGTTTTTTAAACTGTTTGCGTATCTTTCGTAACGAACTTTTGAAATCTGCCACTTTTAAGTTTAACTTCGCGAGAACTACTATGAAGAATTTTTGCAAAAGGCTTTGATAAGTATCTCAAATATCAAAATTTAAATAAAACAAGTCCAAAAAAGTAGATTTTCAAACAACTGCTGAATCACATATTTGAAAAACGCTGAATCACATTAAAAAAACGCTTTGATACGAAATATGAATTAATGGCATGAAATCAAATAACATCGCGTTTAAAGGTTGAAGTGACAGTGAGCACTTAGCTTATTTAATAGAACTATGAACGGTAATGTGTATCAACTCCATTTCATTTTACAACGGTGACCAAAAAAGGCACTCAGCTCGATCATTTTATGTTAACCTGATTTTCTTTGATTTTTCTTTTCAAGCTCCTTGAATTTGTGAATGTTGGCAACCCTGCTCTCAATACTGAATCTTTAATATGTGATTCTATTTTATCAAGTGATCCTATCCATGGAGAATGGATTGAATTTTTCGGGCCGCAGCTGTGTTATAAAACAATAAAGATGATTTTCCAACATTTTTAAGATAAGCTTTTATTAACACTTTTGTATTCATAAATAACTTGTAAGATGACAAAGTTATAATCAAAACAAATTAGTTTTTATTTGCTTTGATGATTTATCTTAAACACCCTAGAATGATCATTGAAAACTCAAATAAAATTTGGGCACCACTTCCTTTCGAATCCGTCTTAGAAGGAAACGAAACGAGCACGAAGGCACCAACAACAACAACAACTCCAACATGTCCTTACTTCTGTAGTACGGCGGCGCGCCGAGTGTTTTGCAGACAGCCATGTACATACGCTACACACGCACGCTTCGATGGCTGAACGGCAACTGAATTGATGGTCGGTGGCTGTGGCTCTTCGGCCTATCACTTTCTTTCTCCATGAACTCGGTTCGGTCGGTCCTAGGTTAGTGGAACGAATCCAACCGCACAAGAACGAGTCCACCGTCCTGTAGCTTGTAAGTTGCAACTTGCAAATTTGCAAACGTACATCGCATCATCGCGCTGCATGCAAGCAACTTGCAGACTGTAGCTATCTTCGGAAATGATTCTTTCTGTTCGGCTCAAGGGATTTTATCTTCGGGCTTGCAAGTTTGAAATTTTCGTAACGTGCAGTCATCGCGACTTTTACTTGCAGACACGTTCGACGCTCTGCACGTAAGGGAAATAGAATCAGTCTGCAACTTTGCAAGATGATTTTTTCGGAGCTGACGTCGGGCTGTTAGAATCGGCACTGCATGTTTCATGATGGGATCTCTTTGCACCTCTGGTTATCCGACAAGTGATTTTTAAGCGAATTGTGCGAAAGCGTGGAATTTGAGTGTCTAGAAATTTATTAGACTCAGATAGTTGAAAATATTTATCGTTAACATAAAAAATTATGCATTTCAGAATTTATTTCTACGCCGCGGTGGGCTGGGTAAATCCAGATTATTTTTCCAAAAAAAAGACAGGCAAAATGCAGATATTTGATTCCAAAAATTTCAACCAAAAATCCGGGTAGGACCTAGATACCAATTATTCAAGAAAATTCGAAACGAAAAATATTTCGATTTTTTTTTATTTTGCAATAAAATAGATATATTCCGGGCTTTTTTCTAGACAATAGAGGATCAAACCTTTCCATAATTATGGCTCGAATGTCCGAAATCCGGGTAAAACCGGGTAATTTGGCAATGGGGGTTATTTTCTTACTCTGCAGATAACCACATCACTATCTTTATTGAACTTGCTTATATTCTTTGAATATAAGCCATGCTTTTAGGAGTCTATTGAATTAAGATTTCAGATAAAACATTTCTTTATACCACAACTTTTATGTTTACCGTAAACTGGGGGAACTTTGATCACTTTTTTTATTCATTTATGTTTTTTTTAAGGGGTTGCTTTTTCGTAATACCTAACAGCTTTAAAACAAACTGATTTTTTTAAACTGACGTGAGGAGTATTAAACATGATCATTGATTGCAATAAATTCAAACGACATTGGTGGTTACAATTAAATGTTTGTTACAAAACCAGATTTCGAGTATCGGGATAACTCTGATCACTATGGTTTTCACGTATCTCAATATCTTCAAATTTGTTGTTTTGATGCCATTTAGCACAGAAGGCTCAAAACATCGATAACAGTTATTTTTTGTCTGGACTCAATTGAATTTTTCACATTTTCTTTCAAAAACGAATATACTCAAAAAATGGACAATCTTGTTGCATACATTTAGGAGCAAAAATTATAAACATTTCTCAATATTTTTGGCCTCAAAAGCAAATGAAATTTTACCTTCATGCAATTCCCTAAGTCCTCGCACTGTTCCCATGTTCTTTTTTTCTTCAAACCAAACCATTTGATAGGGTTTTAAGCCATTTTTTCTATACGAGCTTTTTCATGGAAAATGACCATTTTTTTCAATATCCAAAAGTTATCATTAAATGATCATAAAAATAACACTTAAACTAAATCAAAACAAAGAAAAAATTGAAATATCACATGAAACACCCATTTGATCCTAAATGCTTATTAGAGATGTTGGTTTGTGAGCCTTCAAAAAATCAGATTCTTTCAAATTTTAAATTACATTTCAAGTAATATAAAAAATCTCCAAATAAAAAACAAATTTAACTCATTTGTAACTCAATTTATAGACTTTCAAACGTAGTAACAGCTTTTGGATATGTTAACTGTATTCTTTGTTAATAATGATTATCTGCAAAAATTTCATGTTGATCAAAGTTACCTCGCTGATCAAAGTTCCCCCAGTTTACGGTACATTAGTTTTTGAAAATCATTAGAAAAGTGATTACTTTTAGTCGTTTCAATGCAATGAATAAAAGATTGCATCTCAAAAACTTGAAATCATTTACCCAAAATGACAACTACCCGAAATCAAACCCCAGAATGAATCCCAGAATGAACCCTGAATGCATAACTTCCAGAATTTAAGAAAGGCTTAACAAGAAGAAGTAAAATTTCGTTATCCGACGCAAGATGCTTCGGCTTCGGCTTAGCTTTAAAATGCTAAAAAACACTGAAAATCAGCTTAGCTATAAAATGCTAAAAACACTGATTAAACTATTTGGAAAATGTTAAACAAAGTAAAACATGGAAAAAAATATAAGAAACAATTGAGAAAATACCAAACTAAATAAAATTGATCAAAAAAACGAAGAACATTTAACGAGGTAAAATTAAAAAAAAAAACAAAATAAAATAAAAAAAAAAGACTTTACAGAACAAGTACGATTATGATGCGTTTGAATGGAGAATGAAAGATTCATCATGATAAATCAAAACAAAACAAGATAAGTTATAAAATAAAGATAATAAATGACAAAACTAGACTAAATTAAGGTAGCCCAAGCAACCAAAATTTCGAATATCACTTAAGGAACGAACTAATAAGTTCATATATAGTATGAATGTATGTATGATGATAATCCACCATGGGTGCACGGATTCACCGCAGTTTTACCAAAGTATGAACCCGCTGCATTCTTATGATTAACTATTCAGAGCATCTCTAATGCAGTATTTTCCATACCCGGAACCATGGCTTCGTGTCATCTGTTGTGAACGTATGTACTTCGTATGAGTGTTTGTGTTTATTTTGGACGGATGTTTCAAACACCTCCAAAACCAGTCAAAAATTTATAAAATTATCATTTTTTATAAATTTGCTTCAGGTATTCCGGCATCCGTGAATATACCTGGCTAGTTTTCAGATGGTTGATCATTCCAAAATATATGCATTTGATTGAATTTAGAAATACCACAGCACCATATTAAAACCAAATTTAGCACCATTTTAAGTTAGACAAGACCGAGACGAAAAAGTAAACTTTAAGAACACCTTACACTGCGCAGCACCAGTAAATCACGACCGCACCCGACGAGAACCAATTTCAGACTGCGAACTAATAAGTTCATATACAGCTGTACAAAAGTTCTGTGGAACTTTTTTGCTGTTCAAAATGTTTTTTCGAGGTCCATGGAACTTCATTCTTTATCAAGTTCAGCCAATACTCAAAAAAAAACTTTAAAGTACTGTTTTGGTTTCTGTTTCTACTTTTTGGGAACTTTAAAGTTTAAAACTTGTATGAAGGAAAACAGTCTACTTGTTACGTACTTCTCATTTTTTTTTTAAATCAACCCAGCAAACATTTTTGTAGGTATATTTCTCAGCTAATTTGCTATACGTTTCATATACATTATAGAATGATCGTATGAAACTCGAAAAAACAGCATTTACCTACCAAAGTGGAGGTAATATACATACAAATTTTCAACTTCTGGTTAAAGCGATAAGAATATACGATATCGGCACCATATTCATACAGGGAGAAGTGTTCCTAAATGCGCATGTTGGGTAATATGCGCATACAGCCGATTGACGATATGGCTGGAGATTCATCAAATCTTATCAGTGCAGTTTGAGGGTAATACGCTTTTAACACATGGCATGAAAAAATTAAATTGTTATACAAAGTCGAAAAAATTAAAAAATTCAAACAAGATTTTTGTCAGTTTTGTTAGAATATATTGAACTTTAATTATCGTGCGTACAGATTCTGGGAACAAAAATTTTGATGGTTTTTCTTTCTTATTCATCTGGAAATCGGAAATTCAACAAATTGAAGCTTTTGACAAAGTTGTAAATGATAAGACATTGGAATAAGAGACAGGTTCTGAATGCCCATATCAAGGCAGGTTAAATGCCTATATCAAGAAAAATAGCTTAGTTTTATAAATTTTTTACTTTTTATCATTGAAACATTAAATCTACACCCAAATCACGATCTTACAGCGAAAAAATAAGAACTTCATACTGATCCGATAAAAATACGATATGAACAAAATATTACCATGAAATATGGCCATATGGCATACTTAACTATGTTTCATGCAAAAGAACTGGTGATGTGAAAAATTTCACCGAAATTTCAGCCTTGACGTATGCTTAACATCCGTTTCTACCATTTGCAGTTAAATAATATCAAAATATTGCAAGTGTTAATGAAATATAGCTAAAAACATAAATATGCGCATTTAGCCCGCCAGTTTCGGAAATCGGCTATTTTGACTTCTTTTATTTAAAAATTATTTTCACAAAAACTGTAAGAGATTTTAACAGAAAAATTGCTCTAACGTATATAAAACAGATGTCCGCTCATGTGTATATAGTTTTCAGATTCCTATCTATTGGAATATGGGATAAAATGAGTGCTTTCCTTAATATGCGCATACAGCCCGCCTCTCCCACATATTGAAGGAATTTAAGAGAGCACAATTTTTTTCCTCTCAACGCATGCGAACCGTTGCCAGCGACAATATTTGCTGCCTCTATCATTGGGCAATTCTTGCAAATACACCATCTGATTTTAAGAGTTTTGGTGCACTGCTGGTCGCAAAGAGAACAACAAAGCTGTTTTCTCTTTTGACCCATGCGGGAGAAAAAAAAAGAACGAAATCGTCTTCAAAATCTGCAAACATGGCGGACTTTTAATCATATCCGATTTGAACCATTTAATCCGACTTCGAGTAACGATTTTTACGACCTTTTACTTGCGATAGTTGGAATTACGATTCGCAGTAAAGTTTTTAATGACTTGAGTTATCATTTTTAATGCGATTTCATGTTTGCTGGGAAGTAGCTATCAAAGGTTTGCAAGTCTTTTTGTACAGCTCAATAGTTCGTAGAAAATCTCTGTTGTGCTATTTTGTAAACATGAAAGTTTTAAATTAGTTCCCACGGGCGTTCAAAGCAACTTCACATTATAGAAACTTTGAAGTAGATTTAAAGGCTTAAATCTACTTTTTTCGAACTTAAACACGTGTTTGCATAAATAAACACAATGTGAAGTACACATTTAGTTCCGGAAGATCTTTTTAACAACTTGAAAGTGGGAATTAAGTAGAAATTAAGAACCTGGAAGTCATTTTAAAGAAAATCATCACATCGAGTAAAATCGTTGTCTACTCATGCTGTTCATATAGGGCAACAAGTATGGATCAGGACTTTCAAGCGGTGAGCTCGGGTTCGAGGCTTGGTAAGAACATGTTTTTTAAATGTAATGTGAGTTAGTAACATATATGGTTGATTAATATGAATCAAATAAACGGACTTGAGAAGGCAATTGAAGGAGCGGAGTAATTTTTTCGATATTTTTGCTGCTTATAAGGTGGATTTTGAAGCTGGTTAGAAGTTGTTTGGCGATTTATGCGAATTTTTTGTCAACTTTAAAGTTCGTTTAACTACTTAAAAATTGAGCTGAAAAGAAGTTGTGTTAGCATACTCGATTAAGCTGATCAAACCTGATAGAGGAATGTTATCCGGACTTTTGGTTGCTTGGGAGAATAAGATAAAATATAAAAGAAATAAAATAAAACAAGACAAAACCAGACTGTTCAAAGCAAAAATGATGAAAGATAGAAATGGATAAAATTTATTCTTGAAAGACTAATACTAATGAATAGATTAACCATGCACCATAATGTTTGTATGTTATTTTAATTTGTCAGCCTTAGCGGTGAAAAGTGATGTCCTTTTTAGTAGGGACATCTAAAGATTATGAAATTTTTTATACAGGTGGATAGAAGCTTAGATGAAATGAAAAATGTTCAAAATGAGCGGGTTGAATTTGAGGGAAAAATGAGAAACAAAAATTTGATATGTGATGATATGCTTCTAAATAAATTCTACCCGCTCATTTTCAACATCTTTCATTTCATCTAACCTTCTATCCACCTAAATAAAAAATTTCATAATCTTTAGATGTTCCTACTAAAAAGGACATCACTTTTCCCCACTAAAGCCGACAAATTAAAATAACACAGAAAGACTAATACGAAAAAAAAACCAAATACAATATACCACATAAAACAAGGTAAAACAAAACAAAACTAGATAAAACAAAATAACACAAATTAAAAGAATTGAAAAATACAAAACAACAGATCACTAGAAAATGCATAACCGAACATCATGAAACAAAATAAAACAGGATTTTACAAAGTAATACTAGAAGGAACAGGATAAAACAGCAAAAAGTAAACAAAAACACGATGTTGGATGAAAAAGAATAAAGAGTAAACAAAACAAAACAGAACGAAATATAATTTGATAACATAATATCAGAGTAGACGCAACAAGTTCAAAAAACGTTCAAAATAAGAAGATATAATAATACAAAGCAAGATAAAACAAGATTAACAAGACTTATCTAGGAAAAACAAAAATTAAATAACAGAAATGGTAAAATAAAATTAAACAAGATGAAAACCCTTAAAAACAAGATAAAAGAAAATGATAAATATAAAAAAAAGGATGTCTACCCAAAATGGAGACTTTCGTTTACCTACTTGTTAATGGTGATTTTTTCAATCAATTTTTTCACTTGTTTTTTTTTAATGCCTTTTAATGTTATTTAAATCTTGTTTTAGCTATTCAATTTTTGTTAAGTTTATTTCTTTATTTTTTATCATGTCTGTTTTGTTTTATGCGATTTTAGAGTTAATCGAAAGCCGTCATCTTGGCTTTCAAGAGCGGCAAAATTCGACTTCTACTAGTTGATCCCTTCAACTAATACTTATATTTTGGAGGTGTCATGCGATTTTCAATGATTATCAACATTTTAATGTTCAGCGGAAGTGTAAGTCTACAGCATTTTAAGGTTTAGCGTAAGCCGCCATCTTGGATTTCATAATGGCGTCAGATAGCGACTTTTACTCGTTGAGCCTTTTTGACTACGTAACGCAAAAATGCACTTTTTTATAACCTCCCCCCCCCCGTATGTCACAGATTGTAACGGTTCGACGTACCTCCCTATGAAAATTACGTAAAGCTGATAATTCTCCCCACATTTTCTCATGTTTTTAAATTATAATATTCGAAGATTAAAAAATAAATATAAATTTTGTAACGTTCTTCAAATCTAACCAAACCAAATCGCTTTTTAGTACTGATGATAACTCTCTGATGAAATAATTGATTGTATTATTACAAGTTGATCTGTGTTTGTTCACTGATGATCTACCTTGTTTACTTTATTTTGTTTAAGGAGCATAACTTATTTTGCAAAATATAATATATAATTAGTAATGTTCGGTGGAATAATCAAAATAGCATTTTTAAATCCATTGAAAAAAAATAGTAAAATTTCTGTTTTAAGGTTGAATTCAGTTCTTGGGGGTAAATGTACCTAATATTCGGTTTTCCAACGGTTATTTCACGGATATTCAATACACATTTAAGGAATCCTTCTCAGAATCTTTAAAGAGGAAAGGTTACACCATTTGCAATCATGTTGAAACTTGCAAATTTTAGGCTGATTTTGGTTTGTTTATCATTCTGCAAAAATTGCTTGACATCAAAATAGCTGCGATTAAGTATACTGATTTTTTTTAAATGAAAAAATAGTTACGTAACGATGAAAATACTTCCCCCCTCCTAACCTACCTAATGGTCCAGCGCCGATTGACCGGCGCATAGGGCTGAGATAAAAGATCTCCACTGTTGGCGATCCGGAGCCAGCGTCTTCACTTGCTGCCAGCCAAGGTTCTCGTCAACTGTGCGGATTTCAGCGGCCAGACTTCGCCGCCACGAGCTTTCGAGCCTGCCTCTTCTTCGATGCCCATCTGGATTCCAGTCAAGCGCCTCTCTGCAAATCTCGTTTTCATCTCTTCGCAGCGTGTGCCCAATCCATCTCCACTTACGTTCCCGAATCTCGATTTCTAGCGCCTTTTGATGACACCGGCGATGAAGTTCAACGTTTGAGATCCAGTTGCCAGGCCACCAAGCGCGGATGATGTTCCGCAGGCAGCGATTCACAAAAACTTGCAGTTTTCGCGTCGTCACCGCATATGTGCACCAAGTTTCACACCCGTACAGCAATACGGATTTGACGTTTGAGTTGAAGATTCGGATCTTAGTTCGTAGAGAGATCTGGCGTGAGCGCCAGATGTTTCGGAGACTCGCAAACGCAAATCGGGCTTTTCTGAACCGGGTTTCGATGTCCTTCTTGGTACCACCATCAGGCGTAATCTGGCTACCAAGATACTGGAAGCACTCCACTGTCTCAACCTTCCCCCCTCCCCTATGTCACAATTCGTAACTCTCGAGCTTACTCCCTCCCCCCCCCCCCTAGGAGCGTTACGTAATTTATGGACTTCCCCTTTGCCCTTTCACCTAATACCCATTTTGTGGATGTTTCATAGGATTTTCAGTAATATACATCTTCGAAAAGAAATGCGGAAGCCTCCATTTTGGATTAATGTTCGCGCCATTCAACAAATTTTTAATCATACTTGTTGGGTCCTTTCACTGTCACAATACTCATATTGTACAAATATTCATAGAACTTCCGGTGATTTGATTTTTTTCAAAGATTTTTATATATTTTTTTATTTAACTCAAAAACAACACACATAACTTATTAAAAATGTGTAAAAATGGGGGATTCCAATTCAAATATGTGCAACCTAACCTAAACGTGTCCTGTTTTGACATTTTGATCAAGAACTGTCATTAAGTTTTATGGTGATTTTTAAATAAAGCAGTGCAGTATCAGTGAGTGCTATTATAAAACACGCAAAAGAAAGCTTGAGGCAAACTTCTGAGTTCGCATAACTCTTCCAAAACAACATAAACAGTATATCTAGTAAAAGCTTTAATAGTGTGTTCAAAACAACCTGCAAATAAATGGTTGAAACAATAATATAAGCATTGTTCATGAATATAATAAAACGGTCATTAAACGAACTGCACAAAAACTGCCAAAATTAACCTCCCTAATACTAGTTGCTTTTATCTGTGTTACTTGGGAGGCCAAGTGTGGTTCGCCCCACAAGCGGAAACTTGCAGTGCAAACGAACGAATATGGCCATAGTTAAAAGCCTTATTGGTTTTTAAAGGGATGCTTTTACAAAACAAATCGTGGTCGTTTTGCTACAAATTTTATACGAAACTTCTTCTTTCAAAAGTAGTAGGAGTATAAAACCTAAATCATTTTGCTGTGTTGTTGTCCAAAATTCAATAAAAATCATCTGAAAATTGTTCGAAATGTGTTATATTAGGGTTTATTTTGCATTGAAGCCCTTAAGCGGGGGAGTCGTTTATGCAAATCATCTCTATCCAAGTTAAGCAAGTTCAATTCACTGAGCGGAAAAGTCAGTGCATATTAATAGATTTAACTGTACTTAATCATGCAATAACAGGGTACAGAAAACAGGGAGGTGAACACAGAAAACTTCATGCACAAATAGTCATAATTTCGTAAAAGCTGTTTAAAAATAATACAAGTAATTATCGTACGCGCTGCTGCCTTAACTTTTCTTTGATCCGACGTTAACGAGCCAAGCTTGCGTCCGTCGTCGTTGTCGCCTTCCTGGACCTCCGAGTGTGGTCAGATAAAAAGCTGTTAATAAATATGACAATAACCGTAACAATAAACCATACGACAATGGCCACAATAACACGGGTAATAACATCAACATTAAAATCAATATCTCCTGGTGGGAGCGGGAGCGAACGTCGAAAAAAAGACAACAAAATTGTGCCTGAAGTAGTTGAACCCGAAAGCTTACCTCAGACTTGTATACCAAGTATGTAACTGGGTATCTGGGTCTACTTTTGCCCCAAGAAGACCACAACACTGCACCTAATGTGATGCCATTAGGGGTCCCATATAAACCCTTACATCTTAGATTGGTGTTAGCCCGGAAGGTTGGAGGTGATCTCAGCTGGCGACTACTCATTGTTGTCTGGGTCAAACCCAGACGAGTCTCTCTTGGGCTTGGGTCCAACATGTCCAGCCGGGACCTGACGCGACGCACATGTCCAATTGCGCGTCACATAACTAGATAGGCGGTGGGTAGCAATGGGAGAAATGAGACACAAACGCGTGTAACTTTGGCGCCTTTTGTATGCTGGTAGGAAAATCTTCCAAACCATATATCCAACTGGGGACTCTGAGAATGGTCCAATCCTGGGGCATAATTTGTAATAAGCGGGAATTTCGAGGACTGCCTCCTTGGTATGATTCAACGCTGTCTGGCTGGACAGTTGAAGGTAATCCGTCCATTAGTCATGCCAATTGTCAATAAATTTGCCATATTTATGTCAACAATTCAAACCTAAGCTCGTGTAAATAGCGCGGTATCGGGTATTGAAATACTAGAACTTTGGTCAATGACTGATTTGTTGTCGTCCTGGTTTCGGGTTGCAGATAAGGAAGCTTATAACTCAAATAATTTTATTTTAAGCAACTAAAGTTGTTCAGGTGATGATAATTTTTTTTCTTGGCTGGCACACAATAAAAATCAACAACCTTCCTAAGAAATTTTACTCTGACTGGGGGTTTGAGCTCGAGATTCACTACAAAGTATTTGCTTCATGTTGGTTTGAAATTTATGTCTCTCCTGACAAAGATTGATTTATAACCCTTCTTTGGCAGCTAGTATTACACTTCTGCAGCTGTCCCCGAAAGTTTTGTAAGTATTAGGCAAGCTTCATCCATAGAAGTGTCACCTTAGCGGAAATTGATCTAAAATTTTTCATACAAGATTGGAGGATTTTCTGTTCACAAACTGTCCTGATTTCATTGGAAAATCCCGGACTTTACCCGGGTTCATTCTCATTCCGATTCTAAAATCAAACTCAAAAAATACAAATTGTACTGTAGAAATTGTTCGAGCAAGTTTCATAAAAATAATCATGAAAGGTGTTGGTAGGTTCAGCAACGGCGAAGGTCCGGAATCGGATTGAATATTTAAAGCTCACCGAACTTGCGGACTTGGGGTCAATGACCGGTTAACTTGGACTTAGAAAAAATCCACTTAGGCACCCTTTTAATTTGCAATTTAAAAATTGCCAGATTTCGCGGATTTGAAGAATAAACCGTGTTTAGGGAAAGTAAACGTGCACTCTGTATTAACTTCTTAACTTTTAATAGAATTTTACTTAAATTATAACATGCGGTTTATTCTTAAACTAAGTTGACGGACACGATGTATATATCTTCGGATGGTTGACCCAGACTGCTGCTCGGGATCCAAAACGGCGGGCTCCAAACTTCGGCTGGAGCTCGGCTGTACACAATAGATCGCGTCACGATCGTTTTGGGGTGAAATATTTCCCACCCATTGTTTTCCACCTATTGTTGGGTGATAATCGATAGTTGGCGTCGCGACGACTCACAGCATTTGGCTACCAACGACTTTTGTAGCGACGAGGGGTTTCGGTATTCAACAAAAGGTTTTTTGAAAGCCTAAAACACAATTTAAAATCTGCCGAAAAAGTTTAGATGAAATTATTTTTTCGGTAGATTTTAAAGCGAACATATTTTAGGCTTTCAAAAAACTTTTCATGATTATCAAAATATTCCGTTTCTTCCACTTTCAATCCACTCCATCCATCGCAAAGAGGTAGGCGTTTCTAATAATAATACCCAAAAACTCTTGCATATCAAATTTGGTTCCATTGGTTTATAAGTTCTTGAACGATACAATAAAATTATATGGAACTCCCTCCTCTCCTCTCTGAAAGGTTGGAGGGTTTGTGACAATCTTGAAGATATATCTCGTACCCAAATACCTTCCCATGCCACATTTCATTCCATTTGTTGATTAATTCTCAAGTTATACCATCAAAATTATCTTAGGGTCCCCTCCCCTCCAAAAGAGTGTCGCCTCAAATAATAATAGAACCATTTTTCGTGCTCTTACCCTTTTTTATGTGAAGCTTGGGATGGGAGCCTCCCTACTCCCTTCCTTTATCTGCAATAGAATGATGGAGGGGTATCAAATAATCATATAACCTTTTCTTGTATCATATCCTCTCCCATGCAAAATTTGGTTCCATTTAATTGATCAATTCTCTCTTTCCCATCTTCACACTGGAAGGGAGAAGTGGTACCAAATATCCATAGGAACTTTTTTTGTTCTCAAATATCACTCCATGCTCAATTTGGTTCCATTTCCTCGAATTGTTCTCGAGATGTGCAATAAAAATTGTATGGGAGCCTCAACCCACCTTTCCTATCTTTCCAATGGAAGAAGAAAGAGGTCTCAAATAAACATAGCAGCATTTCTCGTACTCCAATTGCTTGAATAGTTTTCAAATTATGTAAGGAAATAACCAGAAGCCCCTTCTCTCCCCACTGGAAGGGAAGAGGGATACCAAAGATTCAGGGAACCATTTAGCGTACCCTAATACAATCCCATGCTAAATTTGGTTCCATTTGCTCGATTTACTCTTCAGTCATACAAAAATCATATGAAAGGGCCCCTCCCCCTCTCCTTTTTCCCCATTTGAAGGAGGGAGGGTTTTCAAATTTTCATAAAAAACATTTTTCGTTCCCAAACATCCTCCTATGCAAAATTCGGATCCATTTGTTCGATTAGTTCTTCAGTTAGAGATGATGAAAATAAAAATAAATGGGATCAAGTATCCTCATTCTCCCCTAAACCTTAGTTCTTTGAGAAATAGGACACTTTCTTTTGCTCATTAACTAGTAATCGGACATTCAAAATTTTGACAGCCGTTTGCTGCCTGTGAAGAGTACTATCAGATCAGATTTCAAAGTATGAAATTAACGACATGTCCCGCTTTTCTAGAGAATGTCCCGCCGTCCCGCTTTTTTCTCAAAATGTCCGCCGCCCCGCTTTTTTCTCAAAATTTCCCGCTTTTTCTGAAAAAGTTTGTTTTTGTAGATTCAACCCTCTTCGGATTACCACTTCAAAATAGTTGGCTCTTGCTTGATGAAAAAGCTTCTTATAAAATCTCTCCTCGTTCATATTCAAGTTCCTTTCATTTTTTCTAATCTTTTTTATGCATTTATGATTTTGAAAACTAGAAATAATCGCACTTGAAGCTTGAAGACCATGAAATTCACCGATAAGGCTGTAAAAATTAAAAAGGTGAAGTTTCATTAACTTACACTTACACAAAAACCTTAGTTTCAATTTAAACTTATTGGTTCAACTCAACAAACCATTCAAACATGATGTTTTTTTTGTGTTTTGTTTTCTTAAAATTAGCAGCATTTTTCTTTAAATAAGACAAGAGTAAATAACTCATTTAGTTCTTAGCATTTAAGGTTTCCAGAATATTTACCAGACATATTCGGACCGGACGAATCCGGGTAATTTTATCTTAAAACCTGTCAAAATCCGAGCATCGGATTTTAAAATTTTCAACTCAAAATCCGGGCTAAATCCGAGCAAGTTTGTTCAAAACTACGTTATTATTTAATGAAAAAAAAAAAGAATACATTTCAAAATATTTATTCTAACACCAATACATATCAGCAGGTTTTAAATCGTATTTCAGGCTTCCTGAAAATTGTTCATGATTATTTATATTAAACTTGTTAAAAAAATCGTTTTTGAACGCATTTTTTTAAACTTAATTAAGGTTTTTTTTGAGTTGTGGAAATAAAGCGAATAAATCAGTGCAAAATACAGACTTTATTCTACGAAATCCCGGTAACTTAGCTGGATCTCACTTTTCTAAATTTTGTGTCAAATATCCGGGTAAGTCCGAGCAAAACCGAGCAATTTGGTAAGCTTATCTTAGCATCACTATAACAATCTGTTTCAGTTGAGCGTTCTTTGAGCATGTTCTAGCGAAGTTAATATTTTTCGATTGAAGAAAATAATATTTAAGTTGCTTCCAAATGATGATGGCTCCAGATATTTCTCCGAAATCCTAGCAGAATCCCTTAAATGTAAACCTTAAAAAACAAATTCCAGATAAAATAGAACAGGACTACCGAGCAAAAAAAACTATTTTTAATCAAACAATGAATGAATGGACGAGTTTAAATAAATAAACTTGGTAGATGATCAAAGCCGGCTGCTTAAAAATATAAAAACTTTCTTCAAATTCCAGATTTGAAATCCCTCTTAACTATAACATTTTCGACTTAAGTTCCCGCATTATACAAAGATGAAAGTTTTCTTGAGTATTCAATATCTTAAACTAATTTCAGTTATCTATATTTCACTACTTTCTAAACACTATTTTAGCATAAGTATAGGAATAAATAATTATGTTTTTTAGAGTTTTTAAAATGTCCCGCTTTTTTCGACGATGTCCCGCTTTTCTTTCGTGAAATGTCCCGCTTTTTTCTGAAAGTATCTGGTAAGCCTTTTATAATCGAAAAAAGAACTATGATGCTGCCTACATTTAGGGGCAAAATTATAATGATTGCTAAATAGTTTGAGCTTCAAAATACAAATGAAATTTTACCTTCAAACATTTCCCTAGGCCCTCCCACTTTTTCCATTTCCTTTCCTATTTAATACTCAAATAATACGCTTTTAAGCGTAGAAAACAGTTTTAAAAAATCCCAACTATAGACTGAGTTATTGATGATAATGTGGAAAAGTTTATTGTTGGTCAAATTTACCCCGGTGATCAAAGTTACCCCTTTTTACGGTACCTTCATTTACTTCATAAAAAGTATTTCGATCAAACGAATTGTTTTTTCAGATACACGCAATCGTTACTGTCCCATTTCTAAAATAACAAAGCTTTATACATGAAAAGGCACATCAGTGCTGTGATTTTAACCTAAACTTGCTAGATTTTACAATCTTACACGGACTAACCCAGATTTTGAACAAAAAAAATTGGGAAAAGCACATAGAAGTATTCTATGGAAAAAGTTGGCCAAAACCTGTCTTCTCTTTAAAATGATCAAAAATCTTTTTTTCGTTGTTTTCAAGTACACACAACTCATTTGTAACCAAAATTTCAGATTTCATAATTTTGATCTTTTAGGGTCATCCACTCTTATAAAATTTTTGTTCTCAAGATAATTCGAAGCAAACCAGCCGATCAACTATCAGAAATGATGAAAAATACCATTTTTTAAACAAATAAATCAAACCCAATAAAAAACGTTTGAATAACACAAAGTGAATGCATGACATGCTCGCTATCTAAAAAAAAATTAAGAACATAATACGCTCAAATTTTATAATTTCAAAATTGAAAATGGTTCAAGTGCGCAAGTATGCGCACGATTTTTCTTCTGGACATGTTTAAGGAAGTAAGAAGTATTCGTGTGATATGTAAAATTTTTCCCGGCGTTGCCCGGAAGATAAACTTAAACACTAATTTGTAAAAAAATATAAGTTAGTTTGAAAACATTGCATTATTTTGTTTAACTTCTCCCCTACAAGAAATAATCGCAATTTCAGCCACAATTCATTGGTCATATTAAAACTAAAGATTTGTTGAAGAAATTTTGTTCAAAGTAAAATTATTCTGCGTGTTACGCAGCCTTTAATTTTACGTGTTTTCGCCAAATTTCGGAAGATAAAATTTATAATTTTGACACATCAATGTTTCGAGTTATGCCATTACAAACTCACTATACCGATGGTTCAAAATCGATAATACCGTAAAACGGGGTAACTTTGATCACCGGGGTAATTTTGACCAACAAAAAACTTTTCCACATTATCAGGTATCAGAATAGGGGTACCCTAATACAATCCCATGCTAAATTTGGTTCCATTTGCACGATTTACTCTTCAGTCATACAAAAATCATATGAAAGGGCCCCTCCCCCTCTCCTTTTTCCCCATTTGAAGGAGGGAGGGTTTTCAAATTTTCATAAAAAACATTTTTCGTTCCCAAAGATCCTCCTATGCAAAATTTGGATCCATTTGTTCGATTAGTTCTTCAGTTAGAGATGATGAAAATAAAAATAAATGGGATCAAGTATCCTCATTCTCCCCTAAACCTTAGTTCTTTGAGAAATAGGACACTTTCTTTTGCTCATTAACTAGTAATCGCAAGAAAAAAAACAAGAAATAATCGCAATTTCAGCCACAATTCATTGGTCATATTAAAACTAAAGATTTGTTGAAGAAATTTTGTTCAAAGTAAAATTATTCTGCGTGTTACGCAGCCTTTAATTTTACGTGTTTTCGCCAAATTTCGGAAGATAAAATTTATAATTTTGACACATCAATGTTTCGAGTTATGCCATTACAAACTCACTATACCGATGGTTCAAAATCGATAATACCGTAAAACGGGGTAACTTTGATCACCGGGGTAATTTTGACCAACAAAAAACTTTTCCACATTATCATCAATAACTCAGTCTAAAGTTTGAATTTTAGAAAACTGTTTCCAACATTTGAAAGCCAATTTAATGGGTATCAAATAGGCAAAATTTTGGTTTGTATTTGATTTTTTTTCTATAAGTAATAAGTCAATTTCAAAATCCTTAAATATCTATGTTTTCTAAGGCTCGAAAACAAACAGCTCTCCTGATGATACCAAAAAGCATTTAGATGCAAACGAGTTGTTGGAAGAGAAAGAACCACTTTTTTTTCTTTGTATATGAACATTTATAGTGCTATTTTTATAATCATTTAGTGATAAATTTTTTATATTTAACACTAAACATACCGACACTTTGTATATACCTATTCATACCGCGAGCGGTCAAATGACGGCAAACACCGTTTTCGCTAAAACTCCCTTGTTTCTCAACCGATTTCTATCAAATTTAAAGTTTTGAAAAGCTTATAATTCGACTCAAATATGTTTCTCAGACAATTTTCAACTACAATCAATAACTTTAAAGTTATTTACAGTACAAAAAAAAATTTATGAAAAAACATGCTTCGGAACAAAGGTTGTAAATCAGTTATTAAGTGCTCGAAAAAAATTTCACTTAGTGCCTGAGAAAGCTGAAGTTAGAAGCTATATGTTGCTTATATGGAAAATTTTTTTAAAAATTTTCCAAGATCATGGCCACAAAAAATGTAAAAAAGTTGTGTAAAACCCGTACTTTTCAATCAATCGACCGCCAAAGCTGTTCCTGTTACAGTAGAAAATTTTGAAAAAGTGAATTGAAAAGTAGACGTAATTTGTCACATTTTGGCATCTTTAGATTTTTAAAATACTAAATACATAATTTTTGACGGCTTTTCAAAGGTAGTTGTTTTGCGAACTTTTTATGAATCTGGATTTTCTGAGACAATCCCTACACCCAAATTCAGCTTTGCACTGGATTTTGAGTACGTTAACGTATAGTTTAGGCAATAAAACTATATGCAAAAGAAAGCAAATTTCATACCGGTTCTAGTGATGTAACTGCTTTGGCGGTGCGATGCTTGACAAAAATATAATAAATATATTTCTGAAAGTAAAACCAGAAAATTTGAGCGATTGCTCGTTTGTTTTTTCGTTTCCTTTCACCCGTCTTCGTGTGCAAAATAGCTTTGAGATATTACCACCCACTGCGCCCGTCTGCCAAGCAAGAATTTGTGCTGACTTCTCAAAATTCAGAAACTAGTTCACTGTTTTATTTATCATATTTTTGTCAAGCATTGCACCGCCAATACAGTTACACCACTAGCACCGGTATGAAATAAGCTTTCTTTTGCATATAGTTTTATTGCCTAAACTATACGTTAACGTACTCAAAATCCAGTGCAAAGCTAAGCTTAGGTGTAGGAATTGTCTTAGAAAATCCAAAATGATAAAAAGTTCGAAAAACAGCTACCTTTGAAAAGTCGTCATAAATTATGTACTTCGTATTTCAAAAAATCTAAAGATGCCAAAATGTGACAAATTACGTCTACTTTTCAATTCACTTTTTCAAAATTTTCTACTGTAACAGGAACAGCTTTGGCGGTCGATTGATTGAAAAGTACGGGTTTTACACAACTTTTTTACATTTTTTGTGGCCATGATCTTAGAAAATTTTCAAAAAAAATTTCCATATGTGCAACATATAGCTTCTAACTTCAGCTTTCTCAGGCACTAAGTGAAATTTTTTTCGAGCACTTAATAACTGATTCACAACCTTTTTCCTGAAGCATGTTTTTTCATAAAATTTTTCTTGTACTGTAAATAACTTTAAAGTTATTGATTGTAGTTGAAAATTGTCTGAGAAACATATTTGAGTCGAATTATAAGCTATTCAAAACTTTAAATTTGATAGAAATCGGTTGAGAAACAAGGGAGTTTTAGCGAAAACGGTGTTTACCGTCATTTGACCGCTCGCGGTATGAATAGGTATACCACATACGTTATTCGAAAACCGTAACACTTAAAAAAAATTTAAAAACGCAAAAACACTTGCATTTCAAAAACAAAAATAGTCCTGTCGTTAAATTTGCGAAAAAACAATTATATAAGGCGTAATCATCGTTTAAAGTTCAAAAACCGTCATTTGACCGCCTCCGGTACGTTTAGTGTTAAAAAATAAGGACATTTTCCAAGAGTAACCTCTTTTTTCAAAAAATAGGTAGGAACCGTATCAAAAGGTAAACTTTCAAGAAAAAATTAAAATGGAAATAGTGGGATAGTCTTGAGGAATGTGTGAAGGTAAAATTTCATTTGTATTTTGTAGCTCATACTATTCAGCAATTAATTTAATTTTTGCCCCTAAATGTATGCACCATAGAAGTTGTTTTTTCGATTATAAATATTTCAAAAAAAAAAATGTTAAAAAACAAGGAAAAATTTATAAACAAGCATTTGTAAATGTTATTGGTGTTTTGTATCCTTTGTGATCAAGAAAACTCGTAAAAACCATCAAAATTAGAGACTGACCAATGTTACCCCAAATCATCAGATTCAAAATCGAGAAGAAATCGAATTTTAAATCAAATTCAAAGTAGTCCAATTCATTTCTGCAACCATGTTTTACGTTCATAGGAGTCCAGTACTGGTTTTAAAAATATGAAACATGCCACATTCCCCTTAACAGGAAAAATAATCGAAAAATATTGAAAAAAGTGATCAATATTACCCCGGATTACGGTACTAAGGAAAGGAGTGTATCGAAAATAAGTTAAAAACACATTTTTTTCCATTGTATTGATTTTGTTGATGATTCAAACAAAGAAACAGTTCGGAAGTGTTTTAAAAAGCTTATTCTTACGGTTTATAAAGAAATTCAAATAATAAAGTAATTATTGGTAATATTCTCGGACTTTCGACTTGACGCGTTTCATAAGGTTTTGTACAGCTGATTGATCACACTTCGTGACCGCAGCATTCCGATTTTTCTTGAAAACCGCCATGGTCCTGTTCCGCAGGAGCAGGAGCAGATTACCTGCCACACAAGCACTTTCTGGCCAAATTTTTCCACCTCAATCAACTTCTCGTGGTCACTCACATCCTCCCCAATAGCTGCAGTGTAGAATTGTGGTCCCGGAAGAGTATCTACTGGAATCCTCTTTTACATAAGTTTCATCATCCATGAGAATGAATGCACGCATCTGGCCTCTGCAAAATCCGATGATAAGCTCCCGGGCTCTGGTTTTGTCTCGTGTTTTTTCTTTCTGCTTCTTGTATGTCTTCAGGTTGTTCCGCTTCTTGATCCGCTGTACCATTCCGATCAATGTCCCAGCTTTTTTCGCCAAATCCCGTATGGACATCGATCGATTCCGGTTGATGAGGTTAATTACCTCATGGTCCAGATTTGGGTCAGATGGACCTGGTTTTCTGCCTCTTCCTGGCAAATCATCAAATTTATAGTGTTCCCCGAACTTGTTGATGATGGATTTTACGCTCGCCGGATGAATGCCGAAACGTTTCGCCACGTCATTCATCGAGATGCCCTTCTCACGCATCCACGAATTTTAACTTATTTTTGATTCGCGACATTTTGGGAGAAACGAATGTTTCAAACGTAAACAAAGCACTGGTTCACTCTTGACAAATCAAGATGCTACATACAGGTGAGCACAGTTGTGCGCGTTCACGCATTAGTTAGTAGAATTTTTAAATTTTAATTTCGAGGTTTTGGCCAGGATTTGGGGTAAAATACTCTTGTGCGAAACGTCCGGTTTGACCCGATTCGGAGAAAAGCCAGAGTTTTGTTCAGATTAATTTTATATCCTAAAACCAACAAAAAAAAAAAACACATACACAAATTGAGTTATTACCTACCATTTTTAGGTCTTGCATCCATAAACGAAATTTTAAACAAATGTTATTAACACCAAATACGATTTTTTGGAAGTCTTAAACACGATTTGATATATGTACGATGATATGCTGATGTTATTTAATAAAAAAATGTTTCAAGCGTATATATTCTTGTTTTGTTTTCAATTTGCCCGGACAAAGTATGAATTTAAGATTAAAAATTCTAAATTGAAGTGTACGAATTTTGCCTGATTTTAAAATAAAACAAAAATCTGACAAGCTTATTGTAATAGATTTCATATACCTAATTCATATCGTAAGTGTTATGCGCTCCGATGATTGTGTTGGTAAGGCATGCAAAACCCTAATCAAAATTAAGTTAAAATATTTTTTCTGAAATATTTGAACTGTTTTGTTAAATAGGTTATACTTGATTCGAACACCTCTTTAAGGGCTGGATAAGTTAACTAAATTAGATCAGAAATTACGATCGACCGAATCGATCCAAATCATAGAAAAAATTTCTCACCACTCGATATTGACAATCCCACGGGACCGGTTTGATGCGTCTCATGGGACTGAATTTTATTTCCCGTTAAAATGATGGGAATTAAATAAATATAAAAATTAAGAGATCTCAAACAATATGCTTGCATGGGAACGGGAGAACAAATCTGAGTAAGTAAGAAGAAGAGAGGAAAAAACTGTTATTTCAAAAACATTCGGTCAGGGGACAGTACCTACTTCCCCTCTTTGGAACCTCGAACCAGATAGCCAGCCGGAAGAACGGGAAGAAACCTGATTCTTCTGTTTTCCCACATCGGTTGTCCACCAGATCCGATCCCGAGACAGCAGAAACAGCAGCAGCAGCCGGTGCCTGTAATCCACTATGGCTAATCTATCGAAGGCACCCTTCTTCGTAGTTCCGCATTATCAACCCTCATCTCACTGGTTTCCATAGAGGGCTGCTGTTTGTGCAAAAGGTGAAAGATGGTGGTTGATTTAACTTGCTTATGTAGGTATCTGCCACCCCATCCCTAAAACTTTGGTCGCATCACACATCATCATGGCTGCGTCGAATGATTCATTCAAGTATCACTTGTTTTCCCATTGAGTGGAAACATATTTTATTGGCAATGCGAACTAACATTTGGGGTGGTGCGCTGCCGCCGGTACTCTACGATTAGAGATCTATGTACCTATTTTTCCGAAATTTTCATTTCCGTGTTTTCGTTAGACCAAGGTCGCACCTTTGACAAAAATAGTTTTTGTTCGCTCTCGATACAGCTGATTGAAGCTGAGAGGATTAGGTTACCAGTAAAGGACAGTGAACAGAAGGAGATGAATTAAAAGTTTGAGCAGCTGATGCATTGTAACGGTTTTTTTTTGTAAAAGAGTTTTATAAAATACTAGCAGACCCGGTAAACTTCGTCTTACCATGTTCAATTTGGCGTCCATTTTCTATTTTTCCTAGTTTTCTTTACATTTCCCTTCTTTCCCTTGACTGGAATCGTCCCGCTCAATTCTATCAAAATTTAACCAAAGAATTTAAACTCAACGGTTTTTTTTAATCCAATTTTTGTAACTTGTTCAATAAATAACTGTATGTTGATAATATGTATGTTTCATTTGCTGTATTCCATTCAGTAGATTTATTCCGTTTTGTTATATTGTTTTTAATTTCGGACAATTTTTGGAGTATTTGCCGAATATTTTGCCTAACGCAGCGCTTTCAGCTCCCAATTAGCTTTGTATGGTGTATTTTTTAGAACTGAAGAAATAAAAAAACATAAGAAAAGATTTTTTAATAACCATTTTAAAACAGCTTTTTATTCACCATCCTCATCCTTCGAAGCAGTTTGAATTAAACTCCACAGTTTCACCAAAATCATTTCCAAAAAGATTCGCCTGATACTTAAGTTATAGACTTTACACATTTCAACTTAAAGTGTTCCTAAACAGCACTTGTCATGGCATTAAATCTGGCAATTTTGTGTATTGCAAATTCCTTTTTTTTATTCAAGCAAAAAAATGCAAATTAATTCCTTTGAACTTTAACCCAATGAATCAAAGAAACGATTGGTTTTGAAAAGAGGATAACATATGTTTAGATATATTTACCTATTATTTTAAAGATTTTAATTGAAGCAGTTCTGATTTCAAAATTTCCTGAACATTGTTGGTGGTGATCTGTGATTTCATTTAGGATTACGCGGGCTTGTGATATAGCTCAGTTGGCAAGTCTGTTGTCTCCTGAGCCGATGTCCGCGAGTTCGAGCCCAAGAGTAAACATCGAACACAGTTGTACCGGATAGTTTTTCAATAACGATCCGCCAACTGTAACGTTGATAAAGTCGCGAATGCCATAAAAATGGTAAAACGACTAACATCGAAACAAAAAAAAAATAGGATTACGTTATATTTTTAAGATTTAATAACATTTAATTGAAAAGCAGATTTTCTTTTAAATTTAATAGATCGAAATGAAATAATCTGTTCAGGCTTCGATGGTTTCATGAGTTCATTTTGTTTCCTGGAAATTATCATGTTAACAAAACCTTAATGAAAATTATGTGTCTTTTTTACTGTAAATCATAATTTTCAAAAATGAAACACCGGTCAAATCCTTACGAATATCACCACAGTTCAACTTTCATATTCTCTGAAAAAAGAAATATTTTCAAAAAAAAAAAATTGTTATGTTGACAAAAAGAAATATCGAAGTATACATTTGTCCCATTTATTGGGGCAAGTGAAAACACATAGGTCTTTTTCAGATGCGTCAGTGAAAAGACTTTAAAATGAATTTAATACTTGTTCTTGTTTGTCTGTTTTATCAACTTTCAATGATATATCCTAAGTTTTTCTCCGGAATAAATTTATGCTTGGTACTTCAATTTCACTGAATGCAGTTCAACCAAAAGACCTTGAATTACAATGACCTTTATAATAATTTTGAATATCCGCTTCAGATTCAACACTCGGGATAACCTTTCTGGCCATTTTGGAGATAAAATTCTTAAATTGTAGATGTTTCATAGCTAAATGGTGCGTTTTCACTTATTCCACCTAAGAAATTACAGGAATTAATATTATTTTTAACACTTTCAGGTCATATTCAAAGTTCATCATAAAAATCAGCAGCACCTGGAATATCAATCACAAAAAAACTTTTCAACAAAAAAGTGAATCAAAAGTCTCTTCTATATAGCCAAAATATGTTAAACAAAAACACACTTTTCATGTTAAGTTCGTACTTGAATTGTGTGTAAACAAACAGTAAACGTGTAAACAGTTTTTTGATGAATGATTTAAAAAAAAGAGTTAAGTTTATTTAATAAAATTTTTTTTTGGAGCCAACCATTTTTAGATGAAGTAATAATTTATACATTTTTTGTAAAAGTTGATAGTTTGCACTTGCTCTAGTCTACTTTCTTAATTGAAAATTCTTCCGGAAAATGCATATCCTCACTTTTTGTTATTAAAAAGTAGATTATTTAATTGATAACTTCAATTTACGTTTGAAAAAATCAAATCGTTCATTCGGCCTTTTAAAACTTCAATTCTATCTAATCTATTTCAAAGAACAGACTCTTGTTGAGAGGACGTATGACCAAGTTGGTTAAAATCCTCTATAAATAAACAAAACTCTTGTTCAGTTAATGACTCTAGCGTTCTAGGCGTATTGGATTATACGAAATTGATTGTAAAGCTTCATAATTTCTTATTTTCAAACGTCCGCAAAGTGTCATAACATTATTTCATAATTATCTTTACAAAATTCATATTTTTTGGACAACAATTTACTACTTAAATTAACACGAATTAAAAACGGTTTTATTATTTGAAATCGTTTATATGGTTTTGATTCGATCGATAAAATATCAATCCGTGTCACATCTAGGCGTCATTTATTACCATGTGCTGTGTACAAATGAGCAAGAAAAAAACACATCTAGGTTGCATATCGCCCCCACGTGCATAAGAAATATAGGTACTTGGTTGAGAAATAGGCGCCCAATTTTTAAATTTCCAGCGTTCAATGAACAGTATGCTTTGGTTACTATCAACTTGCAACGACGTTTGCTAGCGACGCCTCGCCCATGGAGACGAAAAACAAACCCCTCGAAGAAAAGAAAATCTCTAAAAATGGATGCCTGACTTTTCAATTTCAGATTTTGGCAAAACAAATATTATATGTTTTATTCGATCAACAAAATGTCAACCTGAGTCACATCTAGGCGTCATTAATAACCATGTACTGTAGAAATGAGAAAGGAATCAAAAACAAAAAAAAATCATATCGCCACCACTTGCATTGAAAATATGCTTGGTTGAGAAATACGCGCCAAAATATTCTCACTGATCAGTATGCTATGCCATGGTTACTATCTTCTAATGACGTCTGCTCGCGACGCCTCGACCTTGGAGACGAAAAACAAACCGCCCAAAGGAAAAAAAAAATGTCGAAAAAATGGAAGCCATGACTTTAATTTCATTCAAAAAACTACAAATTTAATTATTACGGACAATTCATGCGACTTTCTGTTGTTTTTATTCGATATAAACCGATTCGCATGGCTACAGAATATTCTAAAAATAATTTCATTCGAATCGTTTGGGTCATTTCGGAGGAGTAGTACTACAAACACCGTTACAAGAGAATTTTATATGATAGATGGTATAAGCAAACTTTCTGTAGCTACAAATTCAATACAACATTTTCTCCAGTAAGCTGCATCTCTACTACTGTAAGTTATTTAGGCATTATCTGTTGCAGGTTGCAAAGAGATTGCTGAGTTGGACTATTACGACGGACGAGGTATGGAAAATAGAGTTTTGCAAGGAGTTGCGCAGAATTTTTCTCGCAATATTGGAAAATAACCTTGAGCACTATTATAAAGCGAAAATAAATTAGAAATGGACCAGTTTTGAACGCGTGTATGTAATCACAACTTTTTTCAATATCTATTGGTCAGTTTTTTCTACCAATACTTCGTCTTATCAAAATTGTAGGTGACTGCATCCTTCTCATTATAATTTCATGCAATTATCTCTCAATTCTTCTTTTTCAATAAGAACAGAAGAGTGAAGGCAATTTGGTTGATTTACTTAGTTGTTTCGAAACTGAACTCGATAATTTTTGTTCCACTAATAAACGTTTTTACTGGAACGGCAGCTTACGAAATCTAACCAAAACATTACAGGATTATCATGAGATTTTATTTGAAGGAAAATTGTGTTTTTTCGTTAGGCTTTCGAAACCGGTAATCTAATGATAATTCGTGAAAAAATTTGTAAAAAATATTTATCATTTTTTATAAGAAATATTCTTGGTACCTCGGCCAGCGCACACTTTTTTCAATCATGAAATTGATCAGTTTTCCCACTTATACTTCGTCAAATCTGTATTTTGGGTGGTTGCATCCTCCTCCTTCAATTTTCGCTACTTTTTGGCCCAATACTTTTCTTTTGAAAGAAACAGAGGGCAATTTGGCGGATTCAGGTGTTTCGAAATAAACCAAACTTGATTATTTTTGTGCCACTAAAAACGTAGTTACTGGAATGTCAGCTGGAAAAATTTGACTAAAACGAAGCAAAACCATCATGAAATTGAACTTCAAAAGTAGACCAGTGTTTTGAAAATTCTTGTTTTTTTTCACAGGAGCAGAGTCTTGGCAAATCATTATATTTCTAACAACACAACCAACAAATACAAACTTCAATCTGTTAAGGACCATACCACGAGCAGAAATATTATAGGACTCAACCACTGGAATTTGTTTGTTTTTCACAAGTTTTGTCATCCATCAGAACTCATCTGTCTCATTGTCTCGGTACCGGCTATACAGCTCACATGCTCTGGAATAAGCAAAAATTTGCTATTTCAGGTAAAATTTTAATGATTCATAGCTTGGCAACACTTTTAGCTTATCATAAAAACCATTTGCATGACATTTAAGAGATCTACATTTAGTTTTTCGCTTATTAAAAATTAAAAAAAATGGTATGAGCATGAACTTTCCTGATGAAGCTTAGTTCTTTTAGAAATGGGACACTTTCTTTTGCTAATAGCTCGTTTACTAGTAATTCAACATTCAAAATTCTGCTGCCTGTGAAAAGTACTATCCGACCATTTTTTTCAAAATTTTAAATTGACCCATTTTTGAGATATTTACGATGCAAGAGAAAATGAAAAAAATATTTTTACGAAGTTTCCTTCAAAATCCATCATTATCAAATTGATAGCTGATAAAACCTTTGATTATTCAAAGAATTACTGTGTGAGAGTGGTGGAAAAGTATGCAAACACTGTCAAAAATGTCCACAAAGTTCAAATCAAGCATTGGAGTGAAGCACATGATCGGTAACTACGGTTAAGGGTCATCAGGGAAGTCAAGTCTCATACCAGCATTTTTAATTTGGAATAAGCGAAAAACTAAGGGTGGATCGCTGAAATGTCCACAAAAAAATCTCCGATAAGCTGAAAGTGTTGCCTAGTAATAAGTCATTCAAACCCAACCTCAATCAACAATGTTTTTGCTAGTTCCAGAGCTCGTAAGCTATACAGCCGGTGCCAAGGCAATGGGACAGATGATTTCTGATTAACGACAAAACTTATGAAATACCCTATTTCGAACAAATTCCTGCGTTTGAATCCTATACCATGTCTGCTCGTGGCAAGGACCCGAGTATATCAAAACATGTATTTGCTAATTGTTTTGTATAAAATAAAAATATTCGAAAAAATTTTGTTCCTATGGAAAAAAAACAACAACTTTCTTAACGAAAACTTTGGTGTTCGCTGTTTTTTAAAGCCTAAAAAGAGTAACCTTAAATTGTATGTAAACTTCGCAACCTCCAATCTATACTAACCTATTATACTTTAAATTCAATCTCATGACGGATTCACTTCGTTATTGTCAGATTTTGTCAGCAGTATTCGCATTAAAAACGCTTTAAACTGGCTCAAAAATAATACAGTTTTGTCAATTTCGAACCAGCTGTATTCACTAAATTATTATCATGAATTATTATCATGATTATTATCATGAATAAAAAAAGTGTGCGCCGGCCGAGGGGAGGTACCAAGAATAAAGTGCATTTTTTTCTTACAAAAAAACGATAAATATATTTTTTAAATTTTTTCATGAATTATCATAAGATTACCTTTACTTCCTTCATAGAAAGTATTTAGATCAAACGAATGGTTTTCGAGATAAACGCATTCGTAACTGTCCCATTTCTAAAAGAACTAAGCTTTATCCCTAAGTTTTTAATCATGTGCTTCTCTCCAACATACGATTTGAACTTTGTGGATATTTTTGACAGTGTTTGCATACTTTTCCACCACTCACGCACAGATTTTTTTTTGAATAATCAACAATTCTGCCGGTTATCGATTTCAAAATGATGGATTTTGAAGGAAACTGTCCAAAATATTTTTTCTTTTTCTCTTGCATCGTACATATCTCACAAACATGTTAGTTAAAAAATTAAAGAAAAAAAAAATAGTTCAGTTAGTAATTTTCACAGACAACAAAATGATGACAAAATTTTGTATGTCCAATTACTAGGAAGTTAGCTATCAGCAAAAGAAAGAGTGCCATTTTTAAATGAACTAAGCATATTGTAGGATTTGACTGTTGAAATTTGTTTGAAACTGTTTTTTACTCAGGTTTCGTCAGTTATCAAGTCGTTAATGAAGGATTTGTGAAGAAATTGTGCAATTTTATATTTATATTTTATACTTGTATCTTAAATGTCAGAAATCGCGTAAGTTTAAAAATGTACATCTAATAGACGGAACAGTACTCTTTATATACACGCTCCTTTTTTAAACTCAAAATTAGGTAGTTTTGGTTCAACACAGCACTTCAGTGGCAGCCCTCAACTTTGAGTTCGACTAGGCAATCGCAAAACTAAGTTCTGATAGGCATACTCAACACTAAGTTCGGCAGCCGAACTCACGTTTACCCTTTTTAATCGAGGGTTGTTTATTTTCAGGAAATTAAAGGATGGTTAAAATTTATTGTACCCGGATGTTGCTGTTCCGGTACATTGCATTGCAATTACACAGCGGTGGAAAGTTTTGACACTCCTGGTCAAAGAAAACTTTCGGATGTTACTTTCCACGGGAAGTAAAAAAACATCTGGAAGTTTCCGGACATTCCAAGCCGCTCATCATTTATGATGACAATGGCGGATAGTCTTCCGGTAATTGTTCCGGAAAGACAAACTTTTACGTCGTGTTCGTTGTTTGCTGTTCCGGTTCGAAGTGAACTCGCCAAGTGTTTTCAGTCCAACAAAGAAAGTTCAATTTTTAGCTCATAAGGTCGAACTCAACTTTGCTTCCTCGCCGAAGGAAAAAAAGGTATCAATTTTGAGTTCGCAGTTCGAACTCCATTTTGAACCATCGCAAGGAGAAAAAAGGGTACTTAACTTTAAGTTCATACAATCAAACTATATTTTGAAGCTCGGTCATACTTAATTTTGAGTTAAAAAAGGAGCGTATACCATCGGCGTTGGTGAAGTGATTGGAGTTCTCGTGATCTTAGTCAGTGATCATGAGATGGAATTTTGAGCATGACATACATACATCAACCCGCTTAAGCTTCAGCTTTTGTAAAATGAATGATTGAGCAAAACTGATCAACAAAGTTGAGTTCTCAGTTCTACTACACGCCAAGCGACATAATGAACAATTACAGATGGTTGACATGTTCTTAAAAAAAATCAATGTTGTAACAATTTTCCCCGATAAGTTGATGCAAATTTTTGCTACACCACTCGAAAAATTTATTTACCTTACTTTGAAACGTACTAAAATCTTTTTTACTAAAACACATGTTAAATTTTTGTTGGACCTTTAATTTTTAACTCGACAGTAGAGTTCCATTAACACAAAAAATATTTTATTCTTTTTTTTTCTATTTCTATTTTTGTTTATTTTTAGAGGATTTTAACCTTTCCTTTAACCTTTTCTGTCTATTTTATTGGGTGTACCTTTTTAATGTAGTTGAGATAACAAAATATCAAAATATCAAAAATGGATCACTGGAATCTCTAACAAAAATCTAATGTTCAATTAAAATGTGCCATATGATGCAAAACGACAATGCTGTTACCTTTGAAAATTAAAAAAAATGTTATTGAACTTTTGATGGAAAATTAAACAAAATGTGACATAAAGATCTTTTTTCGTCATTTCAAAATATTTTCTACATGAAAAAAATAATTATCCAAAAACTTTATTTATTTATTATTAACTTTTTATAGAAAAAGTATTCTAAATTGTTACCTATTGTTTTCATTTAAATCTTGAGTTCAAAAAGATAAGTTTTCAACTAAATGAATCGTGATCACATTTTTTTTTTAAACGAACACAAACACATTCAGGATCTCAATGAAACTTTAAGTTTCTTCGAAGAGATTCCTTTTACTTAACTCTAAGCGTTCATATTACGAGGATATGATGGTTAGCATCTTACAAATGCTAAAACCACCAACCCACAGAAAATGTACTGTGTATGTCGTGACCGAGATTCGATATCATACCCGCTGGCTTAGAAGATTTTAAGATTATCCTCTACACCAGGCCTGCCCAACCTTTTTTTATCACGGGCCAAATATCGAAATCCATCTCAACTCGCGGGCCAGGGATGCTATACTGTTAAAAACGGGATATCTTTCATAAAGTTTATATTGAAATTGGAAACATAAATTTAGGATTGTGAATACTCTCAGAAATGTATTTTAAATCATTTATTTATTGAAAATTTATTTGAGTTTTAAAACAGAAGAAGTCAACAACATTGAAATTTAATGAGAAATTTGGAATTGATGGTTGCTCTCCAACACTCGTTGCATATTGATCCCACAAGTTGATACCGAGACCCGCAAAGATGATTCCAAGTTATCGTCTATCAAAGATTAACGGGAGTAGCTTTTAACTGCTTTCATCCTTGAAAAGAGCTGCTCACAAAGAAATGTACTTCCAAACAGGGAAAGCATCTTCATCACATGCTGGCGGAGAGTAGGATAGTTTTCTTCATTCACTTGGTCGCGGTAGAAATCGACGAGAGGAGTATCGTGAAACTTCGATTCGAGCTCATCGTTACATTGAAGATCGATTATCTCCAATTGGAATTTTTCGGGAATATTACAATCAACGATAAATAGCGTTGAGAAAATTGTTATTTCCGTACTGTATTCACGGAAATCACCGAAGTGCCTTGCAAATTCTTGTTAAAGGGCTTCGATTTTTGCAGAATATCTTCTCGTTTCACACGGGTTATTTTCAGCAAAAAAAGGAACGTGCTCCAAATTACCAGCAATAATTTGGCAACACCAGAGCTTCAATTTGGTCTCAAAACCTTTGATGTGGGAAAAAATATTCCCACGTGCTGATCCTTACCTTGCAATTTAGTGTTCAAGTCGTTGAGATGTTTGGTAATATCCACCAAAAAAGCCAAATCACAAATCCACTTAGGGAACATCCATAAATGACGTAGCATTTGAGGGGGAGGGGGGGAGTTTAACTTTATGTGACGATGTGTGACGAGAGGGGGGGTAGGGGTTCAAGTAAAGCTACGTAGCTTTGATTAAATATCGAAAAAAAAAATCAAAATTGAGCAAAATTATGCCTAATTCAATCCAGTCTGAACATGTAGCTTTTGACTCCTACTGCCCGACTGTTTTCAAGCGTATCAAGGAGCGTACATGCAAGAAATGCAATTTATAGTTTGCTTCAAATGTTCTCCAAAAGGAGCATAGCAAAATCCACAAGGCCCCAGCCTCGGATAGAAAGATTCGTCCAAAGCGAATTGTAGGCAAAAGAGAACAAGAAGTGCTGGTCATCACTCCGGAGAAAGAAAAAAATCGAAAAAAAGCTACGTCATTTATGGACGTTCCCATAGGGTCGTTGATTTTAGCAGTCGATTTCCCTTTGTCCTGCAAGAACAAGGCAATTTCCTTCCGAAACGAGTAAAACCGCTCCAGCATAGCCCCACGACTCAACCAACGGACCTCGCAATAATACAGCAAATCACCGTATTCAGCTTCCATTTCGGTCAACATCTGTTGGAACAGGGAATGGTTAAGACCTCTGGCCTTGATGAAATTGATTGTCTTAACGACGAAAGCCATAACGTCCGGAATATTGAGCGTCTTAGCACAAAGGTTCTCTTGGTGTATAATGCAGTGTGCTGAGATTATATCACTATCCTTGCAGCTGTTTTTCCTTTCAAAGGAGTGCTACAACTTCAGTGTTTTTTCCCAACCATCGATGGAGCTCCGTCAGATGTAAGACCATTCATATTAGTAAAAGAGAGCCCAAGATCCTTCATGCAGGTCACGACAGCTTCCATCAAGTCTTTTCCGGTAGTAGTGCCTTTCATTGGAACTAGAGCTGCCATTTCCTTAGTGATCTGAAAATTGCAGTCGATTCCTCTGATGAAAATAGCGAGCTGAGCCGTATTTTTAACATCGGTGCTCTCATCCATAGCCAGAGAGTAAAATTTGAAGATGGAAACCCGTTCACGCAGTGTGGTTTTCAGGTCATCCCCAAGAACTTGTACTCTCCGAGTAACCGTGTTCCTGGACAGACTTATGTTATTGAAGGCAGCTTTTTCCTTGGGACACACGATGCTCACTACAGAAACGCTTTCAGAACAGATCAAACAAATCGGCTTTTCTTTAAGAAGTGTGAAAAAATACTTCTCTTGCCATTCGTCATTAAAACACGGTGTTCCGCGTCAATTTTTCGTTTTTTGGACGCACTAGCCATGCTGCTTCCGGATTTGCGGTTCTTTTAAAATTCAAACTGATATTTTCACCACTCAGTCAGTACTACACAACACCGTTTCTCGAATGAAGCGAATGTATCAAACTTTTCTGACGTATGCTAACACAATGTGTGTGTGAATGAATGTTCTTACGTTTGCGGTAGCAAACCTTGTGCAAGAACAGCAAGAACCGTGGGAGCATCCTTTTAGTTTCACTAATACTACTGCACATTCATCACAACGGTATGTCAAACCTTGCATGATAAAATAAGCTTACATAACTGTCCGAGTTAAAGTCGTCCAACAGGTATGGATAATATATTTCGTTGGAACAAAATATTGAGTAGGGTAACGGACTTATTTTGGACCGGGTACATATTTTGGACCACCTTGTAACATTTTGCCAATATTTCTCTCATAAATCATGTTGTTCATAAAAATTTTGACCAAATATAGTTAAGCTACTTCTTATGATTCTAATCACATCCAAAATTTTATTTAAGTAAGTTGTTAACGGAGAGAAAATTGAAAATAAAGTTATGATTTTTCACAGTTGAACCGAATCAGGGCCATTTCAGGAGGACGTGTTATTATTGGAGTCAACTTTCAAGAGGTTTGCTGCATAGCTGTGATGAATTTTACAAATACAAACATGTTCACAGCTATCATAAAACACGTGAAAACTATTTTGCAATCTCGAAAAAGCAATATAACTGGTTTTAATAGCAATTTGACCCATGTCGAAAATAGGTCTTACTTTATTCCTTAGGGACTTATTTTGGACCACTCAACATAACCTGGGTATTAAACTTGCTGTTAAATGTTCATGAACGTAATAAGACGTTGTACGACGATATGAAAGAATTATGCACACTATTTCAATCACTCATTATGAATAAAATTTGGAATTTAAGTATGATTTTATTTAATCAACTCGTCAAAGCCCAAACTCGCCATTAGACGAGGTTCACTTTAATCGGCATAAAACCAAGCCAATCATAGTTTCAACTTACTTTTTGTGCATTATGCTTTTAATCACGTTAATCTAAAATCTACATCAATGGCAACTGTTTAATATGCAGTTATTAAAAGCTACAGCTTAAAGAAGCCTCAAAACATGAAAACTTGGACTTGCACCAATTTTTTATTAAGTCATTGTTTTTTATTTATTTATTTATTGTCGTCAATCAATTGTAGACCGTTTCATTTACAAATACGTTTATAACTAGTTATATACTATGCCTAATTAATCCGGAAGAATTGTTTTTTAAGTTTATTTCTGTTCATTGTAACATCTAGATTTTCATAATACATATTATAGCAGGACATCATTCTGTTAATTGGTACATTTTTGGCATAATTTGTTCTGTGACTGTTGATGTAAAATAAATTCCGGTTTCTTAAAGATCTAGTGGGAGCATAAAAGTTAAGATTTTCTAAAATTTCAGGAGCATTTACTTTTTGAGTCACAGTATCATTTATGAAGGCTATCATTGCAAACTCTCTTCGTTTTTTCAGTGTGTTTAAATTAATAAGCATGCATCGAGATTCATATGATGGAAGGGGTAAAGTCGTCCAGCCTAATTTACGCAAGGCAAACAACAAGAATTGCTTTTGTACTGACTCAATACGATTTATGTGAACTTCTTGGTATGGAGACCACACAACACTGCAGTATTCAAGGAGGGGCCTAACATAAGCTACATACAAAGTTTTTATTGTGTAAGGATCATTAAATTGCAGACTAAATCTTTTGATAAAACCAAGCATATTACTTGCCTTGTAGGTAATATTATTAAAATGAACAACGAAGGTTAGTTTAGAGTCCAATAAGATTCCTAAGTCTCTCACTTGACTACACCTTTCAACTTTATTTTGACCTAATTTTACTGATTCTTGTCTCATTAGTTGCTTTCTCGAAAATGATATTGAGTTACATTTTTTACATTAAGCTCTAGTAAACATTTTTAACACCAGGTATAAAAAAAAATTAAGTCAACGTTGAAACACTTCAATATCCGATGGTTTACGTATTTCCAGAAAAATTTTCATATCGTCTGCGTAAATTGAAACATTTAAATCTTTTAAGATGTAGTCAACATCGTTAACAAATAAAATAAACAGTAACGGGCCAAGATGAGAACCTTGAGGAACACCTGATGTTACATTTACAACTGGTGACAGACTTCCTTCAAATCCTACTCTTTGTGTTCTACCAGTTAAATATGACTGGATCCATTGCAAAAGTCTATGATTAAACCCAAGCTTAGCTAACTTGAAAAGTAACAAAGGAATGTCGACCCTATCGAATGCTTTACTGAAAATGCATAACTTGTATCGAAACGTTCTTTTACCCCACCTCTGGGGCAAAGGTTTGAATGCTGTGGGGTATAAATACGACCCTTCAAAATTCCACCAGTCAAGTGAAAAATTATTTTATTTAAATCTTTGCTTCCAGCAGCATCTTCTGTGTTCGCATCTAATACAAATCCTATACATGAGCGAAAAAACTGCTCGAATTTGGGGTTCTTCTTTAAATGTCGATTCTCAACATGTTCACGAAATTCACTTCTCATCATGTTTGCGAAATTTTCGTGCGAGCAGCTGTTTGTAGAAACAAAACTATGCGCAGATGTTTCCAGTGTATTTTTGAAAAAAGAAAAAAAAATCAGTTCAGATATCTTTGATGGACCCTGTATATCATTCGTACTTTCGCCCCATTTGCGATTAGTACTTTTGCCCCTCCAAGACCTCTTGTGATTCTCAGTTTATCGTGCCAAACAGAGACACATGAATAATTTGCTTTCACATTTGCTTTCGATTTAAAAAGTGGAAAAAAGTGGAAAAAGTGGTAGAAATTTTGACACTTACGGCACATTTTGAAAATTTTCCCATGCAAAAACATTTTCAAGATCTGTGGACTTATAGTTTTTTTACAACACGTGTTGTATTTTCGCATGCTGTGATGCAAAAATAGCAATATTTCTATCACATACGGCTGAAATAGAAACAGTGTTGTAAAAAAATACAACGCCCCAAGATCTTGAAAACAATTTAGTATGGTAAAATTTTAAAAATGTCATAATTTCTACCACTTTTTCCCAACACCAGTGAACTTGCTCTAAGTAGGCATCAACCAAAATATCCAGTAGCAACTGCGTCAAAATTATTTCTAACAAATAACATGCATCAGCCATAGGCAAATATTTGATCGCATAAGGTCTTCACACCGGCTCTGGTATCTTGAAGAATAAAGCATCCTAGAAGGTACTTTTGTCAGCTGGGTTCAAAAAATGTATCCGACTCACCAGTTTACTTTAACATAAGTCCCACCTTTCGGTTCTGTTTTCACAAACAAACGGTACATCGCCAAAGCATTTGCAAACATTGCAGTTTCAGTTTGGTTGTAGGACCTCGGCGCGTAAATCATTGATCCCAGCTTGGAATTGTTGAGTTTTTTTTTTGTGAAACTTCAAGCCAAACAACAGGCGGTCATTCATAAAATCTGGTCCTGCCCTGTTCTCATGACAGACGATTCGTCTCCAAGGAGCTCACCAGACAGTCGATCTGATTCAGTTGCAACACGGGTGCATTTCGATACCCATCGAGTTTGCATGTGCATGCCTTGAGTGAATCAATGGACTATTTGTTGGTTTTTGATTGATCCCAACTCTTCGAATGTCGGCAATGGTAGGCCAGTGGAAAGACCGAGGAAGGAGGGTTTGATTTGATTTAGATAAATTGGATCAACACGCATTATCGATTCACATTTCTACCCAGAGCGTATTGCGCAACTTTCGTTTAGTACAGTTTAGCTTCTCGTTTTATCTTTTTATTGAATTGCACCTGGTCAATTTGGGAATGGATCTGTGCATAATGGACAATAAGTAAAAGTGCATTTCGATCTGATGTCTTCGTTGCACCCATTTTCTATAGGGAAACTCCAAATCGAACCAAATTGATCCAATTTACCACTTCCAATAATGATGTCTACGAAGCCCAATCAAATTTCCCACGATCTCCTACTCACTTTGTAGGCCGTGTGCTGCTCACGTTATAATCTAGAGCAATCGAGAGGAATAAAACAAAAAAGCACTGAACACGACAAATAAAGCCCTCCCGAACAGCTTCCAGCGATTTGAAATTGATACCCTAATTCCGTCCACATCAACACACTCTCCTTCTTCGTGTCTATTTTTTTCCGCCCAAGTTGTGGCGATTTGGTCCTCTGCCGCCTCAACATCAGAGTGAAGCCGGAGAATTGAATCAATATTTACAATTCAACGGTTGAATTTCGAAGGGGAGCACTTTTTCCCAAACACCCAGTCAGACATGCTGGGTGGTGCTGAGAGATTTTACGTTTTAGAGGTTCCCCTTAGTCAATCCTCAAACGAGCTGGTAACTGCAACAGTTTAACATACATGAATGGCTAAGTGACTTGATTCGGGTGTCTTGTTTTTTTCTCATTTCACCTAGTTGACAATCGTCGATTTTTGAATCACGCAACTTTTGATCAGCTTTCCTCAGGGTGGTGTTTTGATTCCTCTCACAGGGATTAGTACAGCCTGTTTAAAACTGTAAAAGTGAATGCGTGAGAAATGAATGTCTCTTTATTTTTTAAAATAAAAAGAATGACAAAAATGACAAAAATGACAAAAATGACGAAAATGACAAAAATGACAAAAATGACAAAAATGACAAAAATGACAAAAATGACAAAAATGACAAAAATGACAAAAATGACAAAAATGACAAAAATGACAAAAATGACAAAAATGACAAAAATGACAAAAATGACAAAAATGACAAAAATGACAAAAATGACAAAAATGACAAAAATGACAAAAATGACAAAAATGACAAAAATGACAAAAATGACAAAAATGACAAAAATGACAAAAATGACAAAAATGACAAAAATGACAAAAATGACAAAAATGACAAAAATGACAAAAATGACAAAAATGACAAAAATGACAAAAATGACAAAAATGACAAAAATGACAAAAATAACAAAAATGACAAAAATGACAAAAATGACAAAAATGACAAAAATGACAAAAATGACAAAAATGACAAAAATGACAAAAATGACAAAAATGACAAAAATGACAAAAATGACAAAAATGACAAAAATGACAAAAATGACAAAAATGACAAAAATGACAAAAATGACAAAAATGACAAAAATGACAAAAATGACAAAAATGACAAAAATGACAAAAATGACAAAAACGACAAAAATGACAAAAATGACAAAAATGACAAAAATGACAAAAATGACAAAAATGACAAAAATGACAAAAATGACAAAAATGACAAAAATGACGAAAATGACAAAAATGACTAAAATGACAAAAATGACAAAAATGACAAAAATGACAAAAATGACAAAAATGACAAAAATGACAAAAATGACAAAAATGACAAAAATGACAAAAATGACAAAAATGACAAAAATGACAAAAATGACAAAAATGACAAAAATGACAAAAATGACAAAAATGACAAAAATGACAAAAATGACAAAAATGACAAAAATGACAAAAATGACAAAAATGACAAAAATGACAAAAATGACAAAAATGACAAAAATGACAAAAATGACAAAAATGACAAAAATGACAAAAATGACAAAAATGACAAAAATGACAAAAATGACAAAAATGACAAAAGTGACAAAAATGACAAAAATGACAAAAATGACAAAAATGACAAAAATGACAAAAATGACAAAAATGACAAAAATGACAAAAATGACAAAAATGACAAAAATGACAAAAATGACAAAAATGACAAAAATGACAAAAATGACAAAAATGACAAAAATGACAAAAATGACAAAAATGACAAAAATGACAAAAATGACAAAAATGACAAAAATGACAAAAATGACAAAAATGACAAAAATGACAAAAATGGCAAAATGACAAAAATGACAAAAATGACAAAAATGACAAAAATGACAAAAATGACAAAAATGACAAAAATGACAAAAATGACAAAAATGACAAAAATGACAAAAATGAAAAAAATGACAAAAATGACAAAAATGAAAAATATGACAAAAATGACAAAAATGACAAAAATGACAAAAATGACAAAAATGACAAAAATGACAAAAATGACAAAAATGACAAATTTTAAAAAATAGAAAAAATGACAAAAATGATAAAAATTAAAAAAATGACAAACATGATAAAAATTAAAAAAAATGACAAAAATGACAAAAATGACAAAAATGACAAAAATGACAAAAATGACAAAAATGACAAAAATGACAAAAATGACAAAAATGACAAAAATGACAAAAATAATAAAAATGATAAAAATATATAAACTTTGAAATGTTTTATTCATTGGCTGATATTTTCTCTATCAATTATCAATTGTTGATATCAAAAAAGATTCCTTAAATCTTTTGGAAGCGTTTTTGATATCTCGGTTAATGTTTTATAAAGAAAAATCTCTCAATAATATGTAAGATGTGTAAGTTGTACCTCCAATCTGTTCTGTCACAATTACTCTGGTTCAGTCTATGTTTGCATTTTCAATAAAATTCTAAGCCCCCCGTTCTTGAACAATTGCCTGTTTTAATTTTTATGAAGCTGAATCACAACAGTTTATTAATCATAATCGGTGCCGCCCTTTGATCTTGGCTCTTAGCTTAGTTGCCAATGCGCAACGTTTACAGCCATTGAACTAAACCCCAATTAATTAATTTTCCACCCCATTTATCGGGTACGCTTTGGCGAAGTCGTCGTCAGGAGAAGTTCATTCGGTACATCGATTTCGATTCCTTTTTCGTCTATCTCATCGTCTCTGCCTGTGACACAACAATTACTTTTCAATTAATAGGCAAATTGTAGCTTCGACAACCACCCGCCGAGATTTTAACCTATACCTTTTGAGGTTTAAAAGAACAACATCGATTTTGCAATGTTTTGGCTCGCGCGCGCTCGTTCCTTCTTACAATGTCGAAGATCTAAAGTTGAACCGGAGTTAGAATCATAGGACAAACTTCTTCGACTAGCGCCACATGCTTCTGCCCACGTGTCTGGCTGCCGTCGACGACCAATATGACTCATTTGATGGCGTTCCGGACTCCGGAGTGGAAGCTCTGCTACAACAGTTCAGCTACTCTTCCGTCGAGATTTTGTTCCGATGACGATGGTGAGGTGACATTGCATTTTATACGCTTTGTTTGTCGAGCTGTCAATCGATTGTTTATTCATTTGGTTCAGCGATTGTCAAACGGGTGGCTCGACGAGGACAGAATCTAAGATCTATAAGAGGCACGTTCGCAATCAATATCAGATTTCACACTTGAACCTCACGACGACGACGACAAGACGACGGACGCCTGCCTTTGATTCAGAACCCAGAATCCAGATCTTGGAAGCGTAGACCGTTTTTCTTACAACAATGGCACAACAAAAGTCCTATCGAAACAGGTGAGAATATTGATTTACGGCCTGGCCGTTAATGATTGTTCACGCCTGGCTTAGGCAGCAGTTTGATCTCGTTCTGTCGTTCGGTCGATTCATACATTTGGGACGGGACACACCGAGCAGAGAGAATGCACCGAAACCGGTAAAATTTATTAAACAGCTGAATTATGCAAAATTGTTTCGACTCCTACGCATGACCGTGATGGAGCTCACACCACCTGAGTCGCATGGCACCGAGCGAGCTAAGAGGTGCCGGATGGTCGCCACAGATTGATTGAGAAGGAACCATTATTATTACAGTGTCGATTGTTGATTTTTCATTGAGTTCACCCGAATCCATCAAAGATCGTCCGATCGAACCTTGATCAATGGTAACGGGATGTGAAACTAACGTCTCATTCCAAGCATTGAATGAAACTTTTAGAACGTTGTGACCATCACCAAGCTGGGTCGAAATGGCTATATTAATTTTGTTTGACATTATCCGACAAATCAGCAAACAGCAGCGTCGCGTCGTAGTGGTGTCAACACGAAACAGTAATTTATTTTCAGTGACAGGTTCGCTAAAAGTGACAAATTATGCATTTTCAACGGCTCATTGAAAGTTGATAACTTAATTTGGGGCCGATTGCCTGCCATTTGCAAATTGGGGACAAATTACTATGCTGCCTTTTCAATTTTATCGACTCAAAACTGATCTGTTGGTGCTAACAAATCTTGATATATCAGTTTCGGAGAACACGCAAAGATAATCATATTCAAACATAGTATAGGCGTGATACTACACCCATAGAAGAGGTTGCCAAAATCCAATGCCTATTAAGCAAATCTCTGTATCGAAAATGCGCTGAAATGTGCACTGTGCCAATGATGATAGGTTTAAAAAGCACTACTGGCATAAGGACTCGAGCTCGAGCCAACCAAAATGATGTATGACCACTAAATTCAAGCGAAACAAAAAAAATCCTATAACATTTTCGACACTTTCACACACTTTCCTACAAAAGTACGCTCGCTTTCTTAAATACATTTTCATGAGCAATAGATACGTATTTCCTATAGCATTAATTTTTCACCAAAAAAGAAATATTCTTTTCATCCTTACAGAAATATTTAAAGATGTTTGGTTTTGATCACCGCACTTTTCTATGTTTTTATGATTGATATTTTTTCGGTGATTTATTTAGGACGTCTTAATAAATCACCGAAAAAATATCAATCAAAGAAAACTATAGAAGTATTTAAACAAAAACACCTACATAGATTCTCAAGTGACGAAAATGTTATAATTTTCAAGCACCAGGAAGACCAGATCTTTGATTCATATTAATCTATGATGTACGCACTGTAACGTGATAAACACATTGTTCCTCAATTTTACACCATCACTATTTTTTTTATTTTTCACCTAAATCTATTTTAAAACACGTTTCAACTTTAATTTGTTGACTTGGGGCGAACAGAGCACAATTAATCAGGATACGATGAGCGTTTTCTGCCGTAGCATCTAGCAGCTTATTCAGCTCGATGTAGTCAACGAAATAATAGAGCTACAGCTTGACTTGATTCGTCTGACGATTTGGCCTATTGGTTAGACGTCGGAGAGGTAATCAGTAGGCTCGAATTCGATTCCTGTTCTAGAAGATTTTTTTTTATTTACTTTTCATGATAGATTATTTTGATTGTTGCTTTTCATGACTGGTAGCATCTTGGCGGGTGATGCAAAGCACCAAAAACATAATGTATGAGTGTGTGTGAATTACTTGTCATACATTATTTTTGCATTGCCTTGTTTGATGGATCTACTCCTCACCGTTTAGTGTAAAATGCATCGATCATGAATGGTGAATGAAAAAAAATCACCTCAAACAGGAATCGATCTCGAGCCTACCTCGGACGTCTAACCAATAGGCCAAATCGTCAGACGGTACAAGTCAAGCTGTAGCTCTATTACTCAGTTGACTACATCGAGTCGAATTTGCTGCTAGAATCCCCGGCAAAAAAGCTCATTATGCCTTCATTAATGGTGCTCATACTGCCTCGGGGGGTTTCTCATTATGCCCCTACAGAGACTGATTTTCAGCTTTCGGCAAAAATTTAAAATGCATTTTTAAACGTTTTTATCTACTTTTTCAAGTATCAGCCTATTAGGAAATAGACTTTTTAGTGTCTGAACACGAAACAATGATGTAAGTCACATATTATAGCTGTCTTCCTTAAGGTGGCCATTATGCCCTTATCTCCCCTAGTGCTTTTTCAAAGATACTGTTTTCGGCACAGTGCAAATTTGAGCACATTATCGGCACAGAAATCTGATAAATAGGCATTGGATTTTTGCAACCTCTTTTATGGGTGTGGTTTCAGAGAAAACATTACGATGATTTTTTCCCTTGAATCCCGCGCTAGAAAAAAATCATTTAAAAATTTATCATATCCAAATTTAAACGTTCGTCGCCACGCTCATTTTGGTAGTTTTACTAGCCGGGCCCAAAGTGAGAAAGTAAAGAAGGAGTACTCCAAGATTTGCAACGTGTTGGTAAACTGAGCAGCTAACTTGAGTAAGAGAGCGTCACCCGTTTTTTGATGTAACGGAGCCTCCCAGGAAATACACCCATCCCTCGTATATGGGTCCCATGACGACGATCGTGATCGTGTATTTGCAATTGGCGTTGAGGACCAAAACTATTTTAAAAGGGTGCGAAATAAGAATAGCACCTCAGAGGTGAACTAGCCTGTGGCTGAAAACCTCTTAAATAAAGACAAAAAAAAGAATAGCACCACTAGTGTTTTTCAACAAAAAAAAGATTATTTCTAAAAATTTACCGTGTAAAAGTAAATATTAATGCTACTACAAATTATTTGAATAAATAACAATATTTTAAGAAGTTTTCTAGAATTTCAAATATTTTCAAAGTTTTTAAAATGGGGTTTTAAGAGATGCTCCTCTAGCGTTTAGGAATTTGATACTTGGGCTATAATCTATATATATAAAAATGAATGTTTGTCTGTCTGTCGGACAGTAGACTCGGAAACTACTGAACCGATCATCGTCAAAATTGGCATCTGAGGGTTTTTGGGGCCGGCGGTGGTTTCTATAATAGTTACAACCCCATCCGACTTAAGGGAGGGGTGGCTCCCATACAAAATTTGTAGTTGTTCGAATCAAATTAAAGTCATGACATCCATTTTCTCGAGATTTTTTTCCATTGGGCGGTTTGTTTTTCATCACCATGGTCGAGGCGTCGCGACCCAACGTCGCGAGAGGATAGTAACCATGGCATAGCATACTGATCAGTGGGAATATTTTGGCGCGTATTTCTCAACCAAGCATATTTTCTATGCAAGGCGTGGCGATATGAAGCCTTGATGTGATTTTTTTTTCTACTTGATTCCTAGCTCATTTGTACAGCACATGGTTATGAATGACGCCTAGATGTGACCCAGATTGACATTTTGCCGATCGAATAAAAACATTTACATTTTTTTTTGCCAAAATTTGGAATTGAAAGTCATGGCATCCATTTTTAGAGATTTTCTTTTCTTCGAGGGTTTGTTTTTCGTCTCTCTGGTCGAGCAAACGTCGTCGCAAGTGGATAATAACCAAAACATACTGTTCATTGATCGCTGGAAAAATTCAACTTCTCAACCAAGTACCTATATTTCTTATGCACGTGGGGGCGATATGCAATCTAGATGGGTTTTTTCTCGCTTAATTTTACACAGCACATGGAAATAAATGCCGCCTAGATGTGACACGGATTGGTATTTTATCAATCGAATCAAAACCAATCGAAAGATTTGCAAAAATAATCCCATATTTAGTACGTGTAAATGTAGGTAGCATTTGTTGTCTAAAAAATATAAATTTAGTTCTGATGCTAATGATATAATGGTATGACACTTTGCGGACAATTAAAAAAAAAAAATACAAAAAATATAGAATTTACATACAATTTTTTAACCCATTCCGCCTACAAGGTTATTTTTGAATCATATTGATAACAGAAATATGAATAAGATGGTTTGCACAGAGGTAGATCGGAAATATTTTGTTTATCATGTAAAAATGTACTTAACTAAAGTTTTATCAAGCGCCATTTAAAGTTAAAGAAGATCGAAAAATCCGATCTGACACATGAACTGATCAAGAGCTTTTTCTTTAAATTAGATAAGATAGGACTGACGTGTGCATAAGTGAAAGGTATAAGCGGAATAAACTGATTTTTATTGACCAAAAGTGAGGAAATTCATTTTCCAAAGGAATTTTCTTTCAAGGTACACTAGAGCATGTTCAAACGTTCAACTTTTCTCTGTTACAAAAAAATAAAAAATTATGTTTTCTTCTAGAAATTGTTACTTCAGCCCAAATATACAACTGAAACGAATCTAGAAATGAAAATGGAAGCTTTTTATTTTAAATAATTCTGAAAAAACACCGTACTTTTTACTTACATACCAATTCAAGTACGTACTTAACATGAAAAGTGTTCTGTGTTACATGGCTACATAAAAGAGACTTTTGATCCGCTTCTTTTTTGAAAAGTGAGACTTTAGAACTGATATACAACTGGAAGCAAAATTTTTATGAGAAATTTTTAGTATACCTTTAAAGTGTTCAAAACAATATTCCCTCCTGTCAACTTACACGGTGGGGTAAGAGCAAACGTCAAACTTTCAAGAAATTTATCTTCAAAAAGATTCAATATGTTGGAAAGACCAGAAGGGGTATTACGAATATTTAAACTGAAGCGGATATTTAAAATTCTCAAATGTCTTTGTAAATGAAGGTCATTTGCTTTGAACAGCATGTGTGAAGTAACAAACATAAATTTATACGGCAGGAATACTGCAGATATGATGAATGAAACTTGATAAAACAAACAATCAGAAATACGTATTAAATTCATTTTAAAGCCATTACTCTGACGCATCTGATAATAAGCTTTGCATCTACACTTGCCCCAAAGAAATTTGCACTGTTTAAAATCGATAATTTTCATACCATGATAAGTGCTGTTCGGGAAAACTTCAAGCTATAACGTCTCATGTCCACGAGTTTGGCATATAACGAAACAGTTTTTTAACATATTTTTTGCGCAAAAAGGATAGATATTCAAACTGATCCGAAAGGCGAGGATGATGAAAAAAGCTGTTTGAAAATGGTTATTAAAAATCTAACACAGAATAATAGGAATATACTCAAAAAACTGTCCCGATTCACGCTATTGATCGGTTTTCAAAATTCGATCTCCATAAATTACAATATGCAATAAATTCCAATATGCGAATATTTTTCTTTCAATTAGAAATTTATGTAAATTCGAGCCGGGTAAATCAGCCTACCAGATGGGGGAGCTCCCATGTAAGTTAAAGATAAACAGCTTCTCAAAGAAGAGACCATATTTTAAAAGAAGGTTTTTTTTTGCGTACGGATATTTGGCATAACTCAAAAATAGACGTGACAAATATTTTTATAGAAGTTCGTAACTTCCTACTTTGGGAAAAAAGGTGGAAAATCCATAAATTTTGACATTTTTTAAGTCATTATGAAAACAGAGTACAAATTTCAGATCTTGAAAAACAAGTTAAGAAATCAAGCTTTAGTAAATAATATATACCATCTTTGAATTGCAATTCGGAACTCCAGCTGCAGCTCTGATTTCAAAGTTGTTGGTTCTGAACTATGATGAGGTTTGATTTAAAAACATGCTTACAAAAATCGAAATTTGAATAAATTTTTATAAATTTAATTTATTTTTGGAAGGTGTAGCAAAGCACACCGGGTCAGCTAGTACTTTATAAAACTGCTTTATATCTACACCCCTTGAAGCTCATGCTTCTACATTCGGAATGTATCAGAATGATAAGGTGAATAATATTTATGTTAATGAAAAAGGATTAGTCCACCAAATTGCACATAGTTTCGGCCCATCGAAAGATATTGGGCAATCGGGTGTGTCAAATTAGGTACATTTTTTCTTTTATTTCAAAACTCTGTCGTTTAAAATTGTTAACAGATTTTAATAATGAGATTTAGGCAACCCGGTTTTAATTTGAAATTTTGTTTGGAAAAAACGTGAAAATTTATTCAAAAAATGTAACTTTTTTTTGGAATTTCATGAATATTTTGTTGTCACGCGATGCAAATGAAATTCCAATATATGAAACTTACTGGAAAATTTACGAGCCACAACGGCAAAGCAGTTGAAGTAGCGAGAAAATAGTTATAGCGCCTTAAACAGACCATCCTTTTTCATGAAAAGGAAATAGCAACACTTACAGATTTTCGGATTTTCGGAAATAATATTTTAGCAAATAAAGTGATTGACTTTAGAGCATTGAAAGGTTCTGATGAAATGATCTATATTAGATTCTCTATCATTTACGGGAATAAGATAGGGCTACCAGCATTTAGAGCCACCAGATGCAATGCAAAATGGGAAACATTGGGATGAATAAACCCATTGGGCTTAAAATCCCGGAAAAGAATGGGGAAAAAAGTTTAAAAGTGCAAAGAAACTCAATACCTTCCATTTTTCCATTTTTCCGAGCATGCTTTTTCTGAACAATACTTAAAATGTTTGGAAATTTAAGGTAAAACGGCCAGATAGATAGTCCACAAGATAGTCTCATTTGATTCAAAATGTTCAAGTCCGAACATGCTTTTTCTCAATCAATTTAAAAATGAAGGGGAATTGAGGGTAAAACGGTCGTAACTCCATTTTCCGATGCTTGCTGTGAATTGAACATTAAATTTTTGTTAAAAATTTTTTAGTCCAAATCAGTGTTTTTTCTGGATTGTTCACAAAATATAGAGGAATTAGGAATTAAAATTCGTGAGCTCGTGCGGCGACTTTTTAATATGAGTTTCATCGATACCATGTCCTTCTGACCCAGAATATCACGTTATGGTGTCTCAAACGATTGAGAGCTTCTCAAAACATCTTGTTCAACAGAATACTTTGAACAGTACCATATCACATGAACAATATCTTCATATCCATTCTCACAGTCAAAAATATTTGTATTTGATAGATTTACTCTAAACAAATGGCTTGAAAGGTTGTAATGATTAGACATTAGGGGAGATAAGGGCATAATGGGCACCTTAAGGAAAACGCTTATTTAACCATAGAAAATAGCTATAATATGGAGGTTACATTATTGTTTCGTGTTCAGACACTTGAAAAGCCTATTCCCTAACGGGCTGAAACGTGAAAAACTAAATTAAAACGTTTAAAAATGCATTTTAAAAATTTTTGCCAAAAGCTGAAAACCAGCCACTGTAGGGGCATAATAAGAACCCCCCCCCTGAGGCAGTATGAGCACCATTAATCAGGGCAAGATGTGCGTTTTCTGCCGGGGAATCTAGCAGCGAATTCAACTCGATGAAGTCAGGTGAGTCGTAGATTCATCAAACAAAGCAATAACAAAATAATCTAGGTCTGTTTGTAGAATACGAACAATTCACACACGCTCTTACATTATGTTTCTGGTGCTTAGTTTGGCGGATGATGCTACTAGCCGTATAATGTAACAATAAAAAAATCGATCATGAATTGTAAATGAAAAAAAATCACCTCGAACAGAAATCTATATCTAGTCTTTTGATTACCTCTCCGACACCTTACCAATAGGCTAAATCGTCGGATGAAAACTAGTCAAGGTGTGGCGCTATAAGTCAGTTTTAATTCGCTGCTAGATTCTACGGTAAGTTTGCCAGATTGCCCGGCTTTATCCGGGCTTGCCCGGATATTTGATACAAAATTTTAGAACAGTCCGGCCCGGCCCGGTTGCCCGGATTTCATTGAAAAATGCCCGCATTTTGCCCGGATTATTTTACTTTATTTGGCAAATAATACAAAAAAAAAAATAAATTTTATTGTAATTTTTTTTATTTAGCCAACAAAACATAAATTTTTGAACATATTTTGCAAAAATAATCATGAAAGGATTTTTCGAAGACTAAAATACGATTTCAAATTTATTTAACATTATTTTTTTCAATTCTTTTATTTTGATTTTTGTTGAGTAATTTCTAAGTTTTGGCAAAATTTGCCCGGATATTGCCCGGATTTTTGGTCACGATTTAGAAATGAAATGCCCGGATTTTGCCAGGTTTTTTATAAAAAATGCCCGGATCGTCCGGCCCGGATACCGCCTGAATAAATTCTGGCAACTTTATTCTACGGCAGAAAATGCTCATTATGCCTCGATAATATGGTGCTCTATATGCCCCTAGTCAACAAATTTAAGTAAAAACGTGTTTTAAAATTGATAAAAGTGAAAAATCAAAAATTGTATGATGGTAAAAATTGAGAAACAATGTGTACATCATGTTGCAGTACGTACATTATAGATCAAGGTTATTTTAAGATCATAAGAGCTTATTTCGTGGTGCTCAAAAATTATAATATTTTCGTAACTTGAGAACCAAGCTCGTTTTTTTTAAATATCTCTGTAAAGATGATAAGGAGATTCCTTTTTTTGTGAAAAATTAATACTATAGGAAGTACGAAACAAATCCTCATGAAAATTTATTTAGGAAAATACGTACTTTCGTAGAAAAGCGTAGTGCTCATTATGCCCTGGGTGCTCGTTATGCCCTCATCTCCCCTATATATTTTTAGTTCAGAACTTTAAATTTTTGAAAAAAAATCAACATTTTAAGATATAATAAAAATAAATGTGAGAGAATACAAATAGAATATATTGTAAATTTGGCTTAAATATACTTAGTCTAGAAACCTAGTTTCAAAATATTAAGTATAATGTTTATTCGTAAGAACTCCAAAAATGTGATATCGAATTACAAATAACAGTTCTTGATTCATTACTGCTACAGAAGTATCATATGACAACTGCTTTTATTTATGGACTCAGAAATAAGGCTTGAATATCAAATAATGGCTACTACATACAACTTAACGAAAAGTTAAAGAAAAATCGCGCCACACGAGAGTTCCATATTAATTGTGTTTTCTAATTTTGTCCTTCTTTCTGTAACAGTATTGTAAGTAAATTTACAAAGTGCAAGTCGGTACAAGCATAGCATAGCATTGCATGGGGAGACTACACACATATTGTATTGGCTGATACACAGGGTACAAGTGATATTTTTTTAAAGAACTTGTACAAGCCCAAAAATTATGAATGGTATGAAAAAAAAATTCAAAAATTATGTTTGATTTACGAGTTTTTAAAAAAGTTAAGAATCCGTAGAACAAACAAAATTCCCATGATTTTGAACTCTTGTATTACCACTAGTTCCTCAATTTTTCCAGCATTTGTTTCCAGAAAATCTTAGTCATTATATTCTTATTAATATGAAAAAATGTGTTAGATCTCAATGTTTTTTTAATTTTTTTTCTAGCAACAATAACGATTTTGTTAATACTTTTCATTTATTTTTTTTTGTTTTCAAAAACTATTTAATGTTTAATGTTTAAATGAAATATTTTAATTTTTTTGTAGCGACCTACTACACTCCTCCAAAACAAAAAACTCATTTGAGCCTCCTGGTAATGGATGCTACTGTTCCAATTTTGAAAAATATTCAGTTAAGTCTGTAGTAGAAGGATCCAAGAATATGAATTTAAAGAAAAACATAATCGGAATTAACATTAAATTTCTTCGTTGGTTTTGAGTATCTTTCTCAAAGCACACTTTGAATGCAAATTGGATCATTCTAATCTAGACAACGAAAATCATGATGAACTGTGGTAATTGAAACACGCGGGATGAACGAGATTATTTGTAGTGGTGTGTTGCAAATATCATTGAAGGATTCTAAACCAACACTTCTTCAATGAACAGTGGAATTGGAAACCAACACTTCTTCAATGAACGGTGGAATTGGATTCGGATGGGTTGCGCGTCAGTCTATATACGAACTTTGATGACGAAGAATGTGTGCAGAAACGTTGTTCTACGCTCGTGTTGTGCTCGGAAAAATATGGCTACGACAATGGCGCACCTTAGGCTCCCAGAAAGGAATGTAAGTATAAAGTGCAACAAAAAAAATAGGTGATTTTGTGAAAAAGGTGATGAAAGGTTTAGAAAGAACCTAAAAATAGAAAAAATAAAGAATGGGACGGAAGGACCCCAAAATTTTTAGCAGTCGTGTGGCAGTACACGACTTGTAAAATGCAATGAAACTAGTTATTATGGGACGGAAGGCACCCAGTTAAAAAATGATGGGACGGAAGGCACCCAGTTATAAAAAAAAGATGATGGGACGGAAGGCACCCAGAAAAAAAATGGGACGGAAGGCACCCAGTTAAAAAAATCGATGGGACGGAAGGCACCCAGTTGAAAAAATTGATGGTGGGACGGAAGGAACCAAGTTTTAAAAAATAAAAAAAATAAAAAGAAATCTTGTAATACAATTAGCAAAAGATAAAAAAAAAATTGACAACACGGATGGACCCAAGCAGTCGTGTGGCAGGACACGACTTATAAAATGCAATGAAAATACAATTTGCTAGAGATGGAAAAAATTAAATTAATGGAACGGAAGGGCCAATATGAACTAAAATGCATTAAATCCATTTTTTTAATGGAACAGAAGGAAAATAGTAGAAGTAGTAAAAAAAAAATGGGAGGAAAATATTTACGGAACAGAGTGACCCATATGAAAACAAAAGTATAAAACGGAAGGACCTAAGATTAAAAACAAATGTTCGGGACGAAAGGACTCTGAAAAATAAATGAGATGGAAAAACGAAAAAAATAAAAAATGATAAAAAAATAACAGAAAGAAATAGATATATGAGACGCAATGAATCAAGTAAAACACAGTTTTAAAACGAAACAAAAGGACCCTTCAAAAAAAAAAATAAGAACGGAAGGATTCAAGTAAAAATAAACTGGTTAGTAGGATCCGGGTAAAAACAAAAATTGATCGAAAAGACCCAAATGAAAAAATAATTTAAATGATGGATGAAACTAAAAAAAATCTTTAATAAAAAAAAAAAGATGGTGTGAAAATTGTTTTGTAAGGAAAGTATTTTTGTTTCCATTTGAACGGGCGGACGATCCCAGGATTTGCAACTGGAATGCTTAACAGGTATGGGAGGATTTGAGCCAAAAAAAAAAAACTAAATATATGAGACGTGAGTGAAGGAAAAGAAATGACGAAATAATAGAACGGAAGGACGCAAGACCCCAAAAAAATGCGATGGTGGGACGGAAGGAACCCAGTTTTAAAAATTTTTAAAAAAGAAATCTTGTAACACAATTAGCTAAAGATGAAAATAATAGATGAGACGGATGGACCCAAGTAGTCGTGTGGCAGGACACGACTTATAAAATGCAATGAAGATACAATTTGCTAAAGATGGAAAAAATAAATTATTGGAACGGAAGGACTAAGGTGACCAAAAAAAAAAAATGTTTTTTTAATGGAACAGAAGGAAAATAGTAGAAGTTGTAAATAAATGGGAGGATGGATGCAAGTGGAAAATATTCACGGAACAGAGTGACCCATATAAAAACAAAAGTATAAAAAGGAAGGACCTGAGTTTAAAAACAAATGTTTGGGACGAAAGGACTCTGAAAAAAAATGAGACGAAAAAAAAATAATTGAGAGATAGGATGGACACAAGTATAAGGATGATTAAGGCAAAATGATAAAAAAAAAAATAACAGAATCAAATATATGGGACGCAATGAATCAAGCAAAACACAGTTTTAAAACGAAACAAAAGGACCCTACAAAAAAAATAAGAACAGTGATTCAAGTGAAAACAAATTGGTTAATAGGACCGTGGTAAAAACAAACATTGATCGAAAAGACTCTAAGGAAAAAAAATAAATTAAATGACGGATGAAACTAAAAAAAAAATCTTTTAAAAAAAATTATGGTGTGGAAAATGGTTAAATTCTTATTGTTTTGTAAGGAAAGAGTATTGTTTCAATTTGAACGGGCGGACGACCCCAGGATTTACAACTGGAATGCCTAATAGGTACGGGGGGATTTGAGACAAAAAAAAACTAAATAAAAGAGACGTGAGTAAAGAAAAAGAAATGACGAAATAACAGGACAGAACGACGCAAGACCACAAAAAAATGCGGAAGTGAAACAAAAAAAACATATGAAATTAAAAAAACAATCGGGAGGAAATACATTATGGAATTGCAGATAACAAAACTTAACAAAAATGGTAAGGAGGAAAAAAAATGAACAAGAGAACCCAAGAAAATATAAAAATTAGATGGATTTAAATGTAAAAAAGGACGCAAAAAAAAAAATAGAAATGAATTAGATACAAGGACTTAAGTGAGAAGAAATATCAAAGGTTGAAAAAAAATTGGATCAGAAGGACCCAAGTAAAAGAAACGGATGGGACGCACAGACCCAAATGAAAAACAATTAACACGACAGATGGACCAAAAATAATAATAATGGGTTGCGAAATGGCGGATTGTTTGAGTTCTGCTAATTGATTTTGTAAAGAAACTAAAAATTAAACTATAGATGGAACACAGTAACACAGTAACGGTAAAACATTAAAAAAAAAGGAAAGGGAAGAAAAAAAACCAAGAATATATGAATAAGACGTGGAAATAAATAAATTTTAAAATTTATTAGCATGGCCCCTGCACAAGGATGACACACAAAATCGTGAATCGTTCCACATTTTTAATATTCATGGGGCGGAGTGACCCATATAAAAACAAAATTAAAGCACGGAAGGACCCAAGTATATAAAAACTAATGTTTGGGACGAAAGGGCTCTAGAAAAAAAAAGGAGACGGAAAGACAAAAAAAAGGGGAGATAAAAAGGACCCAAGTATAAGGATGATTAAGACAAAAGGATCAAGGAAAGGTAACAGAAAAATAAATAAATGGGACGCAAGGAAAACAAAGTTGTAAAACGAAACAAAAGGACCCTACAAGAAAAAAAATTTAAGAACGGAAATATTCCAATAAAATAAAAATTGGTTAATAGGACGCTAGTTAAAAAAAGTAATGGGTCGAAAAGACTCAAATGAAAAAATAATTAAAAGGGCAG